>NW_021823981.1:5000-20426 GCF_006345805.1 Octopus sinensis | reverse complement strand
ACTAAACAGACTGGAATTCGATTACGATCGAATTTAAATTTGATTCGATTTGGTGTTTTTTTGAACAGTTTCTGTTTATTTGCTTTTTCTGTTTGTTTGCAGTTTTTTGTGTTTTATGTTATCCATTGTAGCAGAAGTGTAGCAGAAAAGAAATATATATATATTATATATATATATATATATATATATATATATATATATATATATATGTCTCTTACATACATACATATACATACACAAACACACACACACACACATATAATGAGAGACAGACAACGTAGAGAAATACATGAAAAGATCTTTTTGTTTTACATTTTTAAAAAAAACGTAGCAAAACGGAAGAGATAATTAGGAAGGAAGAAAGGAAGGAAAGAAGACATTGGTAATGAATGAAAAAAGATGAGAGAAATGTAAATAAATCAACAACCATAAAACAACAAAACAAATAAACCATAAACAACAAACAATAGAAAGTTTTCCTGTAAATAATTTATTGAAGTGATTTTTGTTTCTCTTCTACCAAGACACAATGCGTTGCTTCTAGTGTTGGTTGTTTAGCACTGTGAAGTTTTCGGGGAGGATTAGGTCACTAGGTCATCCGGTCACTAGGTCATTTAGTCATTTGTCTTCAATGATTGTATCTGTATTCTGCGTTGCACTGGACATTGGTCAATGTTTGCACTGACCAATCAATGTCTAGACGAGTCAGAAGACAAAACGTATAACGTTTTTTTTAGTGGCGTTACAGGTTTTGGCTTTTTTATCTTCTCTCTTCCTCCAAAACGGTCTTCATTTCTGGATAAAAGAATGCTGGATGGAAAGTGCCTGTTTTACATCATCTTTCTCACAGTGTGAGGCTTTTGAAAGAGAGAGAGAGAGGGGGGAGAGAGGGAGACGAAGTGATAGGCAGAAGGGAGAGAACAGATGAAAGAGTTAGAAACAAAGAGAGGGGAGGGAAAAGAAAGAGAGTCAAAGGCAAAGAGTCGCAGAAAGAGAGAGAAAGAGAAGGTGAAAGGTTTACTGAGACAGATGATGATAACAACAACAACAATGGTGATGATTTCTATTATTGGCCACAAGGGCCCAAGACATGGCTTTAAAATAAATAGGTACTGGTGTCTGTGCATTTGACTAAAATTTCTTCAAGGCGGTGCCCCAGCATGACCACAGTCAAATGACTGAAACAATTTGAGAGCGCGAGTCCATTATCCATTTGATCACAAGAACCTCGTAACCAACAGAATATTACCATAAATGTTTCCAGTCTAGTTTAAAACCCCTAGCTGGCCCTTCATGAAGTCTACTCATATGCAAAAACTAGGGCCGGGTCTTCGGTCTAAGAATATTTTCCTCTTCTTCTCCCATCATGTTTATGGACTCGTGTTTATTTCCCTCTCAAAAGATAATGAAGAGAAGCCTAAATAAATAAAGTAGATAAAATAAAATGAGAATTGAAGTCACTAAGTTAAATGTGAGTCCAAGATCTTTTGTGAGTGTGAAGTCAGCCGTCATCTCTTTAGATGAACGATATATAAAATACAATGTTGTTTCAATGATATCCAGAAACCTTAGATTTAAATTAGAATGGGAACAGGAGACCGGCGAACCACTTGGAATGTTATTGTTGGATCGGAATTCGAAGAGGACAAAGCAAAAAATATATGACCGTGTGTGTTGTCAGGCTTGATACACATATATAAAGGCTTGTTTGTGCACACACACACACTGATGTATACGTATATACTTACATATGTACATACATACACACATATGTAGGTCAGATATACATACTGTAGGAAACTTTTAAATAAATAAGTTATTAGAAGTGAATAAAATCTCCACTCTCCTCTTCGTTATCAATGTTATATATATACATATTTATGTGTGTATGTGTGGAGGCGCAATGGCCCAGTGGTTAGGGCAGCGGACTCGCGGTCGTAGGACCGCGGTTTCGATTCCCAGACCGGGCGTTGTGAGTGTTTACTGAGTGTTTATTAGCGTTGATGTAATCGACTTAACCCCCTCCCCCCAAGCTGCTCTTGTGGCAAAACTTTGAAATCATTATTAGTAGTAGTATTGAGTGAAAGAGCAGCGCATGTCTTACATCTTTCCCCCAAAATTGCTGGCTTTGTGCCAAAATTTGAAAGTATTGCCGAGGTCGTCTTTGTCTTTCATCATTCCGGGGCGATAATTCTAAACATCTTTTTTTTTTTTTTTTTTTTTTATATTTTCTTAATGCTGATTGCCGTTTCTTTGACCCAGTTCAGAAGTAGCATTCGTAGAGTCACGGCAGTCAGCGAAGTTTCTTTTTGACGGATACACTTTATCACGGCTTCTACAAAGCCATAAACATAATTATCATTGACCATCAACAGCGCACAAGAAGTGTTATCTCTCAACCCTACCTCTCCTTCCTACTCCACACCACACCGTTACCTCCTTCTTTTCTACCTCTTCCTTCTTCTCAACCCCTCTCCTTCATTCCACCCCCACTATTTTCTTCTTCTCTCTTACTCCTCTCTCTCCCTCTCACCCATAAGCTACTGTTTATTTCATGTCATGTTCTACTTGATGTTGTTGCTCGCAGTTTTTTGTTTTCTTGTTGCTCCTGTCGGTTGCGCTGCCGTTGCTGCTGCTGCTGTTTATCGTCCTTGGAAGCTGAAATTGAAGTCTTGTCTTCCAAGGGCAACAGTAAATTACCTTCTATTAACTCTTTCAAGACGACCGCTCCTCCCACCGGTAATTATACGGTTACCAGATACACACATCCACTACTACTAATACTACTACTACTACTACTGCCAACACCGCCACCAACACTACTATTACTATCATCGATACCACAACTACCATTACCTCCACGCCCACACTACCACCAATACCAGCACCGCCACTACTACTATCATCCCTGCCACCGCCACCATCACACACACCACCACCACCACCACCACCACCACCACAACTACCAAAAGCACCACAACAACCACTACCACATACACACACCACCAACGCCACTACCACCACAAACACTACTACTACTACTTTTATCATCACTACCACAATCACTATCGCTGCTATTACTACTACTATCCTCACATAGCCACACAACCATCGCCACCTCCACTACCACACGCACACACACACACTACCACCACCATCACCACCACCACTATCACTGTTGCTGCTGCTACTACTACTACTATCCTCACCACCACCACCGCCACCTCCACTACCGACACTACTACTATTACTACAATTATCTGGTTCATTACTACTGCATCTGCTAGTTTTATAACTGTTACTACACCAGTTACTATTGTTGTTCCCGCCTGAAAATAAGGAAGAAAGAAGAAAAAGATGAAGTTAGAAGACAGAAGCAGACAAGACAGAAGCAGACAAAAGAATAAAGAAAAAAGATGAAGGTTTGTGATTTATGACAGAAGAAGAGAAGAGGTTTCTCCAAGACTTGACTGATACTTTATTTTGTTGACCTTGAAAAGATGAAAGATAAAGTTGACCCTTGGCAGGATTTGAATTCTAAATGTAAATAATCGGAAGAAATATGGTAAAGCATTGTGCTCGATGCTCTGATTCTGCGAGCTCACCGCTTTCCTTTATTGGCCATGTGGGCCCCATACAAACAATAATAGGCTCATACACAGGTTTACAAAACATTTGGAGAAACTGATAGAATAAGTGCCAGGCTTTAAAATAAATAAGTCCTGGTGTCTATGCATTTGGCTAAAAATTCTTCAAGGCGGTGCCCCAGCATGACCGCAGTCAAATGACTGAAACAATTAACTAAACATTTGGAGAGGCAGCACACATACACACAAACATACACACACACACTGATGTGTGTGTATGTGTTAGCACATACACGTATATAGAGAAGGAAATAGAGATAGATAGATAGATATACATAGTCTTTATTTGTCCACTCAATCGTATACACACACATATGTATATATTTATGAATATATATCCAAGACAATTTGTATAGTCAGGCGTGGCTGTGTGGTAAGAAGCTTGCTTCCCAACCACTTGGTTCCAGGCTGAGTCACACTGCGTGGCACCTTGGGCAAGTGCCTCGGGCAACCAAAGCCTTGGTAGACGGAAAATGAAAGAATCCCATCGCATATATAATATATATATATATATATTATATATGTATATATATATATCAGCCGAAATTGCTACGATGATCCGGTTCTTGACTGAAGATTGAAGGCTTCGAATGTCCCGTCCGTGTTTTTTTGTATCGTCTTCTAAATGTTTTACGTCTTGTCCCAGTTTGTATTTTTCTACATATAATAATAATAATAATATATATTATATATATATATATATATATATATATATATTATATATATATATATAATATATATATATATATATACGTGTGAGTCTTTGAGCCTGTGTTTGTCCACTACCATCGCTTCACAACAGGAGATGGTATGTCCATGTCCCTGAAACTTAACAGTTCACCAAAGCAAACTGATGAAATTCCTACCGGAGATTTTAAAAGAAGGAAAAACTGCTGGGGGTCAATTCATTCGACTAAAAATTTTTCAAGGCAGTGCTCCAGTATTGCTCCAGCCCAATGACTTAAACAAGTAAAAAATAAAAGTTAAGAGATAATTCAAATAAATGAGGAGAATTAGAAAAAAATAAGCATTTATTATTGCCGTCGTTTTTACAGCAAATTTAATCTAAACCTCTCTCCGACATATGTTCGTGCTGCTTATACACTTAGCAATGTGGCTTTCATTTCGTTTGCATCCTGTTTGTTCATCTGCATCCACATTTCATTCAAGTTAAGATGTACCCATGCTTCATACTTTAATAGTGGCAACGCCTCATACGGCAGCGTCCGCCATTGTAGTGGACATCTATTTCTCTCGATTTCGTTGCAGTCATTTTGCAAAGCATAGAATATTACAAATGGCGACTTCTCAAAAATGCGTAAACAGTTCTATAATTACCAAAGGAAATACAATTCCAGTAACCTCAGAAAGTGAAAGCACACGTTCTTATATTCGTAGGCCACTTTTCGAAAAGGGAACAAAATCAAATCCCATTTCCTCATGAGATAATTCCAGAACACACCTTCCAGGTGGGAGCTCTGCTAATCAAGACCGTTCACTACAGACAACAACGAGAGCAACAACAATAGCGGCAACAATAACAACAACAGTAATTGTAGTAACAGTTTCAAATTTTGGCATAAAGCCATCAAATTTAGGAGGAAGGGGTCAGTTAGCGTTTACGAAACCCAGTACTCGATCGGTAATTTATTTTTATCGACCTTGAAAGATCGAAAAGTGAAGTTGACTGCGGCGAGATTTGAACTCTGGTACGTATAGAGCCGGAAGAAACACCGCTAAGCATATTGTCTGACACGCTAATGATGACGATAATGATGATGGTGGTGGTGGTATAGGTGGTGGTGGTGAGTGTGGTGATGGTAGTGGTGGTGATGGTGCTGGAGATGGTGGTAGTGGTGATGGTAGTGGTGGTGGTTGTGAATGTGGTGGTTTTGGTGGTGGTGGTGGTGAACAAGAACAAGAACAAAAAGAAGTCGATGGTGATGAAGAGGAGGAGGAGGAGGAGGAGGGGTGGCGGTCGTGGTGGAGGAGGAAGAGGAGGAGAAAGAAGAAGAGGAGGAGGAGGGGAAAAGACAGAAAAGACGTAACACAGTCGAGCGAAAAAGAGCGCGACAAAAAAAAAAACAGAAAATAAATGAATAAATAAATCAAACCGAAAGTCTGACAAGAACCCGGTTGTAATATATTGATTGTAAACAGTTTTCGAACATGTGACTCCTCCCTATTACTGGGAGGCCAGGCAATTTTGAAAGGCAGCCAAGACCCTTAATCAGCAAACAGAAGAAGAAATGCGGAAATATTTAATGATTTCACCAGCTACGATAACATAAAACACCAACCCCCTTATTTTAGGAGGAGCATCTTATTATTTTTGATGTGGGTAAAGTGAAGAGCAAATATTCTCACGTGTGTTTAACAACCGAAGATTTTCATGGTATCGAAACCGGTTCCTCCTCCTTAACGCTCGTCAGAAAACTGTTATGATATTAACATCTGAATTTTATGTTTGTGTTTGGTTTTGATTATTTTTGTAGTAGTTGTTGGGAAGGAAAAACCAGATTTTTCGTTTGCGGTGTTCGGCTAAATAGCTTCACTTAACACTCTCACGCGCTCACAGATAAGTGCCTACGCACACGCGTACGTGCATACATAGAGAAGCAACTTTCTGGATGGCAATGCATTGATATTGCTAAGGCGGCGAGCTGGCAGAAACGTTAGAACGCCGGGCGAAATGCTTAGCGGTATTTCGTCTGTCTTTACGTTCTGAGTTCAAATTCCGCCGAGGTCGACTTTGCCTTTCATCCTTTCGGGGTCGATAAATTAAGTACCAATTACGCACAGGGGTCGATATAATCGACTTAATACCTATGTCTGTCCTTGTTTGTCCCCTCTGTGTTTAGCCCCTTGTGGGTAGTAAAGAAATAGGTATTTCGTCTGCCGTTACGTTCTGAGTTCAAATTCCGCCGTGGTCGACTTTTCCTTTCATCCTTTCGGGGTCGATTAAATAAGTACCAGTAAGTCACTGGGGTCGATATAATCGACTTAATCCCCTTGTCTGTCCTTGTTTGTCCCCTCTATGTTTAGCCCTCTGTAGGCAATAAATAAATAAATACATTGATATTACTAAGGCGGTAATAATATATATATATATATATATACATTGAAGGAATAATTATAATCAGCGCTTTATGTAGGAACCTGTGTAGCTTAGTATTCAGAAGAAACATCGGTTAAATTGTAATTGATTACTTCGCAATCCAAGACATAATGAAATATGCATGATATTTGCTTCACTATAGGCACAAGGCCTGAAATTTGAGGGGAAATGGGTAGTCGATTGCATCAACTCCGAAAGGATGAAAAGCTAAGATGTGAATGAACAACAATAATTTTATTTTACTTCATATGTTTACATACATTATACATTTAGCATAACTTTATATGTTGCATGGAATAAAATAGGGTTTGTTTACGGATATTGAAAAGATCGTAAATTGCTTCAATCTTTCTAAAATTTAATAAAGTAAATAAAATAATGATGAATACTCACGTACTCGTTCCTGTTGAACAAAATGAATAATAATAATGGCCTAATATGAATGATTTGTCAAATGCGTGGCATTTGCCTCACCCTCTACGTTTTTTTGATGCCCTGTACCCATATATGCATGTATATATACATATATATGTGGATATGTACATATATGTATGCATATATGCATATATTTATATATTATCTATATATATATATATATATATATATATATATATATATATATGGCCTGCTCGCTTAGCCAGCGGGGTGGCGTCATTTGAAGGCTAAAACAATGCGAAGCGCATTGTGACCAGCGATGTGTAGCAACATCTGATAGCCTGGTCGGTCACGGTGATATATATATATATATTATATATATATATATATATAGAGAGAGAGAGAGAGAGGGGGGAACATACATACTAACATGCATACATATGTATACATACAATATACGTGTGGGTGTGTGGGGCGTGTGTACAAGTGTAATTAAATATATCCTCTTACGATTATACATACGTACAAACATACTGAAAGCCAATGAAATACACACACACACACACACACACACACACACACACACACATATATATATATATATATATATATATATGTATATATATATATATGACCCTGCATGCCCTCATGAATATCCATATCCTTACTATAATATCCTGCACTATTGCCACTGCACATCCAGCCAAGTGCAATTACAACCCGCTTACAATGCAGTATCATTGATTTTCTGAAAAGAGTGCAGCAAACGGCCTTTATAAAAGAGACCCTTCTGAGAGAGAGAGAGAGAGATAGAGAGAGAGAGAGGGGGGATGCGCCAGGTGACCTGTTGTTTTGCTTTCTTGGTACATTAGGAAGCCAGATTTCCTGTTGCACCAAGAATCGCGGCCAAGAGTTAAAAGTTATATTATTCTAAGAACTATTTATTTTATTTTATTTTATTTTATTTTATACAAATCTGTTTCAAATTTAGAGCTTAAAGAAGTTTAAAGAAATAAAGTGTTAAGAAACGACAGAAAGAAGAAGTGTGAAAGAAGAGAAAGAGGGAAAGAAAGGCGATAAGAAAGAATATTTTCTTTCAAAGGAAAACTACTTCTATATCTTCATCTGTGTGTGTGTGTGTGTGTGTGTGTGTGTGTGTGTAAGCATAAACATAGCTGTGGGTTTAAGAAGTTTGCTTGGCTACAACGTGATTTGGGGTTCGGCCTCATTGTGTGGTACCTGAGTAGTTATCTTGGGAGTGACCAGTCTCATATGAGTGAAACTGATAGTCCATGTGTATGTATATATATAAAATTTACATCTAATATAGGATAAAATTTTTAAAAAAAAATTCTATCAATGGCCAGCATATTAAAAAATACCTTTAAAGGTTAAATTTATAAACAACTTATAAAGGGCAAAAGAAAAAATTTCTACTGCCAAATATGCCGAAAAGAGACGCATCGTCAATAACCATATAATTCATCACTATAAGCACGCGTCTCGTAGAAAGCCGACAGAAATTACTAAAAGAAATTGACAATGTGTCTGTTTTCGGCATCTTTGGCATTAGAACATTTTTCCTTTGACCTTGTTTATGAGTTGTTTATATATATATATATATATATATATATATATATATATATATATATATATATATATGTGTGTGTGTGTGTGTGTGTGTGGTGTGTGTGTGTGTGTGTGTGTCTGTATGTATGTATGTATCTATGTATGTATATACGTATGTGAGTGTGTGTGGTGTGCGCGTGTGTATGTTTACGTCTTTGACATTCCTGTCTGCCTTCATTGAAATTAATGGCCGGTCTTCATGTCCAGTAACTTAGCGGTTCGATTAACAGAATTGTCAAGTATGTGGCTTACCGATAAATACTTGGATAGATATATAATTAACTAAAACCCTTCGAGGCGAAATTCCAGCATCGCCGCCTTCCAAGGACTGAAACAAAATCGAAGAAGAAACAGAAATAGGTCTATGTATAATGCCTATCTACAATAGTAGGGTTGTAAGGAGTTTCATATCGATGAAGATGAATGAAGAGTACTCCCCAAAACTACCATCGATACTGTGAAAGGTAGGAGAGTCCAGTTTGCTGGACATTGTTGTAGAGCTGAAAAAGAAGTAATTTCTCCTCTTCTCCTCTGGAAGCCATCTACTCGCAATACCAGAGGGCGCACACTCTCCCTACCCTGATGTAATCTCCAGGGATACAGGCATCCAGCAACAGGACCTCCGTAATGCCATGATGGACCGTGAAGTCTGGCGTAGCATGGTAAATTCCATTGTCTCGACCACGGTCGAACAATGATGATGATGACAACGACTAGGAAGAGGGGGTAAGACGGAAAGTTTATGGAACACCCAGGAGAGGGAGAAAGTATAGGAGTGGGTGGAATGAAGTAAAAGAAAAGCAGACTACTGCCTGGTTTGAACTTATACCACAAAACATTTTTGTCTGACGCTCTAACGATTCTGTCAGTCTTACCGCCTTTAAGACAAGAATTAATCTTTTATCTGTTATCATATATTTCTGTCAGATATTGGACTGAGGCCATGCTGGGGTAGTACCGCCTCGAAGGATCTTGGTCGAGTAAATCGATCCCAGTACTCGTTTTAAGTTGGGCTCTTATTCTATCCTCGCTTGGGCTGAATCGTAAGTTACGAGGACGTGAACACACTAACACCGATGGAAACGCGGTGGTGGTGGGACAAACACAAATACACACATAATATATATATAGATACATTCATACATGTATTATAAATATATTTATGTGTGTGTGTGGGGGGCATGTGTGTGTATATGTATGTATAGATGGCTGGGTGGCTGGCTGGATGGATGGATGGGCTTTCACTCAGTATCCGTCTAATAAATCTCCTCACAAGACTTTGGTCCGGAGCTATATAATAGAAGACACTTGCCCAAGGTACCGTGCAGTGGGATTGAACTAGGACAACTTGGTTGCAAAGCGAAAAATATATTAAGAAGAACAGGGGGAAAAAAAAAGGAAAGGAGGATAATCACAAAAGAAATAAGAAATAGAAACGAAAGAAGAAAGAAAAAGGAGAGGGAGGATGAAAGAAAGAAAAGAAGGAAGGAAGGAAAGAAAGAAGGACATGAAAAATGTGAAAGAGAACGAAAATGAAGAAAGGAAAGTTGTGAGGAAGATGTTAGGTTGTGAGGTTGTCTGACAGAGACTGTCTTTTGATAGAATTGTTTCTAGTTTGACCTACTTTGTCACGTGACTTTCCTTGAGGAAAAAGGCAGAAGAGTGATTTGACTGGTCTGGTCTCATAAATTATTTACCTGACGCTAATGGAGGACATCCTTCGCTTTTGCTTTACGGTTTCAGAAACTCAAACTACTAGACTGATTGGCAGATTTATTAGTAATGGATAATTAATCTCTCCCCCCACCCCCACCCCTCTCTCTCTCTCTCTCTCTCTCACACACACACACACAGACATATATATATGCTTGTTGTTTATACACCTGTCTTCGTATTTTATTTTTCTGAAAATTTCAACTAGATATACATACATACATACATACATACATACATACATACATACATATATATATATACACACCTCTGTATCTATTTAGTTGTTTCTGTCTATGCTCATATGATGAACATTTGTTTAAATATTTATATATATGGATCAATTATATTTATGTACTATAGATAGATAGATATCTGCTAATCTATTTATTTAGGTAGATAACTTAGACAGACAGATAGATAGATAGATTAGATAAATAGATAGATAGACAGATAGGTAGATAGGTAAATAGATTAGATAGATTAGATAGATACGTAGGTAGATAGATAGATAGGTAGATAGATAGATAGATAGATAGATAGATAGATAGATAGATAGATAATAGACAGATAGATAAATAGATAGATAGATAGACAGACAGATTAGATAAATAGATAGGTAGATAGATAGACAGACAGATTAGATAAATAGATAGGTAGATAGATAGACAGATTAGATAAATAGATAGGTAGATAGATAGACAGACAGATTAGATAAATAGATAGGTAGATAGATAGATAGACATATTAGATAAATAGATAGATAGGTAGATAGATAGATAGGTAGATAGATAGATGTGTAGTCACTGTTAATAAAACTGCCAATCATATGATATGCGTGATTGTAAAACTATAAAAACAGAAGTGAAGTGTGTTTTCCTCCTTCAAATATAGGTTACCTTGCATTTGCGCCAAATATTAATATCTTCAGTACGATTTCATTAGAATGATGGAATTGGTAGAGTGTCGTCAGAAACATCTTCGCGGTATTTAATCAGATGCTTAATATCATGAGTTCAAATCCCGCCGATGTAGAGTTTAAAATTTTAAAAGTTTCTTTTACGGTTTCACTAGTAGACATAGAACAGCGTCAAGGAACCCTTGCTGTGTGTTTGTGTGTGTCTGTGGGTGAGTCTGTCTGTCTGTCTGTGCGTGTGAGGAGGTGAGAACAGAGTAGGAGGAGATACCACTATCTATAAGGGGTGGCAGAGTCCACCATCCGATGGACATTCTACACAGGTTTACATCAACCCATTTCACTCTGAAGGTCGAGCGTATTAGACCAGGAAAATGCCAAATGGCGGTTCCGTTCTTCTCCCTCCTCTCACTAAGGAGAAATTTAATCATCAACAACGAGCCATCGAGGGAGCTTAGTCATTCTCTCTACTAAAAATAGTAGTCGAATTACCCTCAAACCACTTATCATCCTAAAATAAGATAAAACAAATACAAAAAAAAAACGCAAGGAACGGTAGAAAAATAATAATATAATTCTGGGTACAAGGCGGAAAGTAAGTGGAGGGCGAGCTGGCAGAAACGTTAGCAAGCCGGGCGAAATTGTTTGTGTTATTTCGTCCGCTGCTGCGTTCTGAGTTCAAATTCCGCCGAGGTCGACTTTGCCTTTCATCCTTTCGGGGTCGATAAATTAAGTGCCAGTTACGCACTGGAGTCGATGTAATCGACTTAATCCGTTTATCTGTCCTTGTTTGTCCCCTCTATGTTCAGCCCCTTGTGGGCAATAAAAAAAAAATTTTTTTAAAGATTATGGTTAGAAGGTTTTGATGACTGATTTTCTACGTCAGAGATGGCGCGGGGTTAAACAACAACAACAACAACAACAAAAGGAATGCACGTCGACGACTGACACAACGTCACTCTGAAAGAATCGAACTTTCTCTCGCCCGGAGGACTACTATGTACATCGCTGTGTAATTGAACCAAAAAGGTTGATTCTTTAATTGGCTTTAGCACAACGGCCATGCTGGAGCACCACCTTTAAAATTTGTTTGTACATGTATATGTGGTGGGTGATTATATCAACTTCATTATGTCTTTAGTCGGCTCGAAGCCATAGCAGAAGATACTTGCCCAAGGTACCACGCAGTGGAACTGAACCCGGAAACATGTGGTTGGTAAGCAAGTACTTACCACACAGGAATTTTTAGCGCCTATGTTTAATTTATTTAAAGCTCGTTTCTGTCAATTTCAGTTTTATACAAAATATAATTATTATCGTCTCTTCTGAAGTTTTTTCTTTCTTTTTCAGAAATGATGCACTTTTAAGCTTTTTCCTGTCATGGTTTACTGTTATACTTATCATAGAAATAGTTGCATCAGGTTTCAGGAGGAAAAAAAATTCGTTTCGGAAGAAAAGCCAAAAACATTTTTGCGAGAAAACATTCTTCTGAAAAAAAAGAAAAAAAAGTTTCTAAAAAAAAAAAAAAAAAATTATTTGGAGAGAAAATTTTTTACAAAGATAAAGAAAAATGAAAACCCACTACAGGTGATAAAAATTACACAAAGAAAAATAAATAATTAAATTTTTCTCATGTTACCTCGAAGTAGATTAAAATGTTGTAGAGTACATTCATGTTTTACATAATCTCCAGAGAAATCTGCTGGAGGAGTTACTTTTAAATTCGAAGATTATTTAATGAGGATTGACAGAACTAATATGATGCCAGGGGGGAAAAAATTACATAGTTTTATGGAATGAAATTGCTGCGTTGATAGAAAGAAAAACGTAAAAAAAAGATATACAAAAAAAATATATATAACTATTGAAAAAAAATATTGTGTATGATGTTGAGAAAATATATTTTGTAGATTTAGCTGAAAGACCTGCTGAGAAAGAATAACAATCAGTAAGTTTTAAAGCAATTCTATCTTACAATGTTAAACAAATATCCTATGAAGATATCCCGGAATTATTCATAACGAAATGCCAAAACATTGCTGTTAACTACTAATAATCTAATGCCAATTATATTAGATATTCTAAATAGTAATCTGAGATAGAACAATAACAATATCATCATCATCATCATCATCATCATCAACAACAGAAAAAATAAGCTTCACTGAATCACGTGTCTTGCAATGTATGACTGAGTGTTTCGTCAACAGTTGTGTGATCTTTTCGGTTTGAACGCCAGTATTTAAAAATAATTTCCACGCAACTTTTAAACTTCGTATACTGGTAGAATGTGTTTATAAAACATCTTTTTCTCTTGGCTTTATTGAGAAAATTCTATAGTTTATAAAATATTTGGGGTTTTTTTTCTTCAATTTCTGCAATTTCAACCAATCATTGACGTCTATTGAGGTGAAAACATTCTGTGCCGTATGAATTAAGTCCCTCGTTTAAGAAACAGATTGGGTTTATTTACATTTCTGAAGAAAAAAAGATACCCTTCCCCCCACCCCTAACCCTAACCATAACTAATCTTAACCCTAAAAAAGATTGAAATGCAATAGATCGATACTAGGGTCATAATTATGGGTGACAATTTCATATGACACTGCTAGAAAAACTGCCGTTCAAACCGAAAAGGTCCCAGTTGTATAATAACAATTTATTATTTGAATGAAAGTAAAGTTAATGGGAATAAGCATAGTTTTGAAACGATTAGATTTGATTTTACAGTAAACGAATTTGCCCACGAAAAATCCGGTGACGACTAAAAGTCAGGGTATCCCTCGAGTCATGTATCCACCACCTACCCATTTACCTACAACACTATAGAACACCTGGTATCGCTAATGTGAGGGGAATCAAAGGGAGGTGTTCTACAGTGTAACTGTTAACGTGGTGGTCAGGCAAGATGTAGAGAAGGGGTTCGAGTCTTGAGTCTTTCGTCGCTAGCTTTGTCGCATTAGTATACCTTATATCGGCATGGTGTTTATAATGAGATTAATAAATAATGAAAGTAACAACTAATATCTCTAATGTCCATATGAGTAATAAACAATAATAGTAATGATAAATGTGGGATACAAATAATGTCAGGAATCACAATATCAGTAAAAGCAAAGAGCATTTAGAGAGCGCAAACCTCCGCCAAAGCAACACGAACGTCCTCTCAACGATTAGCCAGAGATGATTTTTTAAATGAGAATGTCTGAAATAAACTCGCCTGCTATCACAGACGAGAATACTAAAAATGAACCCGGCCGCTATCAAAAATTAAGTAAAAAAAAAAAAAAGAAAAATAATCCAGAATTCTCGTCCGACCGAATCGATCCCAAAATCTAATCAGTTCGTGCCAGTCACGAGGCCAAACATCCCTGAAAGTTTCATCCGAATCCATCCAGCGGTTCTTGAGATATCTTGTCCACTGACAAACAAACACGACTGAAAACAATACCAGTAATGATCAACCTCAGTAATAACCAATGATAATAATAACCAGTATCAGTAATGACATGTATAATTGCTAATTAATGTTGGCTGACGTTACGTCTTGTACAACAGACTGTTCTTCACAGCTGAATAATAGCGAGTCTGCCCTCATTTTACCCTACCCACATCAGGTACTTTACTAAGAATTCATCTGCGACCCTTTTCACCAGGACCTTAACCATTGGAATTACCAACCCATCCATATCTTCATTGTTTTTTATACTTGATGTCTACCCTAATCGAAAGACATTCTAGCTGTGACCATCCCGTCGTTGATACATACACTATGGATTTAGGAGTACATTATCCAAAACTATTCTTCTTTATTAAAGAAATGATAGGCTGAGAGTTAGGTGACATTTGGTTGCTATTTCTAGCACATCAAGCTGCCATGTAGGAAGTCCGCTTCTTTCACTTGTCTCCATGCATATCAATCTCCAGCAATTCCTAATGAGGAATATTAATTGTGCTGCGTTCATTGGTCTACGGAGGTGGGTGGGACGGTACGCGGGGAATATCTGCCAACACCAGAACTTCTTCCT
>NW_021823981.1:0-2500 GCF_006345805.1 Octopus sinensis | reverse complement strand
CCTAGTTTTTTCTCTCCGTGTTTTTTTTCTGTGTATCTTTCTGTCGAAGAGCGTAGGCTTGAAACGTAAAAGAGTTTTTTTCTATTCCTGAGCGCTACACTAATACATTTGTTTGTTTGTACTCCACCTGCCTTCGTCTTTTGTTTATTTTCGTAAACTTTCCATTTATATATATATATATATACATACATACATAGATACATACATACATACATACATACATACATACATACATACATACATACATACATACATACGACGGGCTACTTCCGTCTACCAAATCCACTCACAAGGCTTTGGTCGGCCCGAGGCTATATTAGAAGACACTTGCCCAAGGTGCCACGCAGTTGGACTGAACCATGTGGTTGGTAAGCAAGCTACTTACCACACAGCCACTCCTGCGTATATGTATGTATGTATGTATGTATTACCACGCCTTATCAAACTCCGTATTTCCTAGTTTACACTTCGTTTCTTTAAACAAGAAATATCGATTTCCCTGACCTTCGCAGCTGGAATTTTTTGCTGCAAGTCAACGCCCGTTTGAAGAAGAGGAAAGACAAAATACAAAAAATAAGACTAAATGAGTCAAGAGGAAATTCCATAGTGTTGAAATGATGGGAAGCTGTGAGTGAGTGACGTACTTAGTAGAAAGTCTGGGGCGTGTAGGGAAAAGACGTAACTGATGCAGTGAAGGTGTGTCTGTTTAGTTAGGCCTGTTAAGATTAAAATTTTTTTGATTATGTTGTGTGGGGGCAGGGAATTAGCAGTGGTGTTACGACAGTGGTTCTCGAACATACTTTGCTCATCGACTCCTTTGATTTCTATTTCACTTGGACAAACCTTCATAGCCATTCGATGTTTTAAAGTACTTTTATA
The DNA here is from genome assembly GCF_006345805.1 of Octopus sinensis. Taxonomy (NCBI): domain Eukaryota; kingdom Metazoa; phylum Mollusca; class Cephalopoda; order Octopoda; family Octopodidae; genus Octopus; species Octopus sinensis. Next base: position 1,621 of record NW_021823981.1, on the reverse strand, counting down.
ATTAGTTGTTGTTAGGAATTGCATTAAAAAAAATTGTTAAAACACGTTGTTTATTATATTTTATATGCATAGGTGCAGGCGTGGCTGTGTGGTAGGAAGCTTGCTTCCCAACCACATGGTTCTGGGTTCAGTCCCACTGGGTAATACTCTAAGCAAGTGTCTTCTTCTGTCGCTTCAGACTGACCAAAGCCTTGTGAGTGGATTAAGTAGACAGAAACTGAAAGAAACCCGTCGTGTATATATATAAATATATATATATTTCAGCCATTTCAGCCGCAGTTCATTCGAACACAAGACAGCGAAAAACAACCACGTGGGTCCTATTGAGACCAGTAAGAAACAATTATGAACTTTTTATTACACTTGACTTTTTAAAATATTTTTGATAAGGTTCGTTTTTTCAAGAAGAACCGAAACATGTAAAATTTCTAAGAAAATTAAAATTTATCTTATATAGTGGCGTTTTCAAACTTCTTTTTTATAAATATATACCCACTAGTATACGATCTACACTTATTATTATATATATATATGTATATATGTATATATATGTATTGAGGTCCCATGCCCGTTTGGAGAGTTAGGCCATCACAGCAGCTGCCTTGCCAATGCGTATATTGATCTCGGCATCAAGGGATAGGTTGTAGGTGACGTTAGAGCCAAGATAGGTAAACTTTTCCACCTCCTGTAGTCTGTGGTCTCTAATATGCATGTTTGGGATGTCCGATGTAGCCTGACCTCGGTTGCATTTGAACTCAGAATGTAAAGAGCCGGAAGAAATCTTGCTGAGCATATTGTCCGACTCTCGAACGATTCTGCTACCTTAATAGAAGAAGAGATATGGAAGAGAAAGAACGACGACTGTGAGAGAAATAAAACAACACCGATGTAATGGCGGGAAGGGTTGAAGGAATAGTTCTGTAGTCTGGAGTAGTTCTTCTGTACGTAACAAGAGAAAGGGTACCAAGTGCAATACGGATGGTGATGGGGGCAGTAGTGGTAGTAGAGAGTGAACAAAAGATCTGATAGTAGTTGTATGAAAAGAAAGAGAGCATAGCAAATTGTAAGTAGGCCAGAGATTGGAGAAGGTGAGAGGTGGTGGGAAGGTTCGATTATCAATAAGCGGTTTCTTGTTTGTGTTTGTGAAAGATTGCAGGGCATGAAATCGAGCAGCGACTGAAATTGCAATTTAAACAAATTTATGAATTAACACTACGTTTCTCTGAGCATTATTGTCATCTTTTCTTTCAGTTACAATCTTTCACGCACACACCCACGCACGCACACACACACACACACACACACACGTGAGTGCATACGCTTACACACACTCATATATATGTATAAATATATAATATATATATATACACAAGATGGCCCAAAAGTAGGTTTACACTTATCACGCAGGCATTTTAAATTTCTTTTAAAATATTTTATTACATTTCGATTTCTACCTTACAATTGACTAATATATATATACAAGATGGCCCAAAAGTAGGTTTACACTTATCACGCAGGCATTTTAAATTTCTTAGAAACGTGTGCAATATTAGTCACGAGAAGGGGACAGGTAGTTAACAGTGAAGGGATCCAGTAACCAAATGGCCGGATATTAAAATCA
>NW_021823980.1:10000-19977 GCF_006345805.1 Octopus sinensis | reverse complement strand
TTGCCGAGATGCCACACAGTGGGACTGAACCCGGAACCATGTGGTTGGTAAGCAACCTACTTACCACACAGCCACTCCTGCGCCTATATATACATTTATATATATATATATACATTTACATATATATATATGCATACTTGGCATGCTTCAGTACAGTCTCCATCTACCAAATCCGCTCACGAGGTGTTGGATGGCCTCAAACTTACAGTAAAAAACACTGAACTGATTGTCATGCCAAGTGGTATTGAACGCGGAACCATGTGGTTTGGTAGCATTCTTCTTACCCATACATATATACCTGCCTCCGTGGGGGAGGGTCTCAATTTTTTATATTATTTTTTTTTAAATATTTTTTTTCTTTGAGATTTTTTTTCTGTATTTTACAACTTTCGGATTATTTTTTTTTTAATATTCTCTTTGGCATTTTTGAAATAGCTATGGACTAATTTACTAGGTCACATGTGTGTCGTGTGCGCGTGCACACGCACACACACGCACAACTGCTGATTGATATAAAGTGTCCTTGTGTTGTTGGTGTGATCTGGTGATTAACAATTTAAACGACATGCTGGTGTGTGTGTGTGTGTGTGTGTATATGTATGAATGTGTTTGTGTATGATTATGTATATGTGTGTGTATGCATGTGTATATCTGTATGAGTATAATTGTGTTCATGTGTGTGTATGTTGTGTATGTGTGTACCTATATGTTTGTGTGTTCGTTTGTGTGTGTGTGTGTGTGTACATGTTTGTGTTTGTGCATGTATATATGTGTTTTTATATGTGTGTGTGTACCTATGTGTTTGTGTGTGAGTGTGTCTGTGTTTGTATATGCGTGTGTACGTTTGTATTTGCGTGGTGTATATATGTGTGTATGTCAATGTGTGTTTGTGAATGCATGTATGTGAATGTAAGTGTGGATATACTCTGTGTGTGTGATTGAAATGTCACAAAATAGTTTCTCCTCCATCACATGAAAGTTATTTTCTGTGACTGTGAAGACCAACAAACCTTGTTGTTGTTCACCTCTCCCTGCTCCCCTCACAGATATTCAAACCCCACATCCTTCTCCCCACCCCCCACCCCCTTTTGGCTCCTAATCTTCCCTCTACTTATAATCATAGATAACTTAATAGCTATGAAACCATCAAATCCAGGCTGACCTCTCATGGACTTTAGATGTCCATGCTTCTCATGGACTTTAGAGGCCCATGCCATAAACGTTAATTCTTTATCTCTTTTACTCTTTTACTTGTTTCAGTCATTTGACTGTGGCCATGCTGGAGCACCGCCTTTAGTCGAGCAAATCGACCCCGGGACTTATTCTTTGGAAGCCCAGTACTTATTCTATCAGTCTCTTTTGCCGAACCGCTAAGTGACGGGGACGTAAACACACCAGCATCGGTTGTCAAGCAATGCTTGGGGGACAAACACAGACACACAAACACACAGACACACACACACACATACATATATATATTACATATATACGACAGGTTGTTTCAGTTTCCTTCTACCGAATCCACTCACAAGGCATTGGTCTGCCCGGGGCTATAGCAGAAGACACTTGCCCAAGATGCCACGCAGTGGGACTGAACCCGGAACCATGTGGTTGTTTAGCAAGCAACTTACCACACAGCCACTCCTGCGTTAATTCTTTATGGTTTTTTTTTATATCATTATCACTATTGTTTTAATGCCTACTTTTTCCACGCTTGCTTGAGCCAGATGTTCTACAACCAAACTTTACCTGTTTCCAAGTAATGTAACATTTTCTCCATGAACAGGCATTTTTTTCGCAGAAAATTGGTAAAGAATTACAGTGCTTGTAAGACAGCGACACAACAACCAAACTGTCAGGGCAAAGAAACGCAAACACACACACACACACACACACACACACTCACATCGGCATGCAAACACAGTAATCTACAGCTACTCTATCCAGATTACAAGTTAACTTTTTTATACCTGTAATTATTGGGGCACAGGGAATATGTAACTCACTGCCTAAATACCAATCTCGAGAAATTAGGCTCCTGAAATCCAGAAAGGAGAAAGCTGATTCGAAGACTACAGATCCAAGCCATCAGTGGAACTGTAAAGATCTGTAAAACTTTTCAAAAGTTTATCATTTAATTCTTAGGTTTTAGCCATTACTACCATTCCCCCCTCTTCACTAGATTTTAAATTTTACTACTAATACCATCTCTTTAAGCATACATTTTTCTTTCCATTGACCACAAATTCATTATCTACAGTGGAGAAGGGTAGCCACTGGATTTGGTTAAAAAGAGACGATGAGCGATGGCTAGAAGTATATTGAGTTCTTCATAACCAGCTGATCTAGCAAGCGGGGCCTCATATCATTGAGGGGGGCCGGTGCGCATTGATGCCGTCGAGAGGTAGGCCCCGAAATGGAGAAGGCTAGCCACTGGATTTGGTTAAAAAGAGACGATGAGTGATGGCTAGAAGTATATTGAGTTCTTCATAACCAGCTGATCTAGCAAGCAGGGCCTCATATCAGTGAGGGGGGGCCGGTGCGCATTGATGCCGTCGAGAGGTAGGCCCCGAAATGGAGAAGGCTAGCCACTGGATTTGGTTAAAAAGAGACGATGAGCGATGGCTAGAAGTATATTGAGTTCTTCATAACCAGCTGATCTAGCAAGCGGGGCCTCATATCAGTGAAGGGGGCCAGTGCGCATTGATGCCGTCGAGAGGTAGGCCCTGAAATGGAGAAGGCTAGCCACTGGATTTGGTTAAAAAGAGACGATGAGCGATGGCTAGAAGTATATTGAGTTCTTCATAACCAGCTGATCTAGCAAGCGGGGCTTCATATCAGTGAGGGGGGCCGGTGCGCATTGATGCCGTCAAGAGGTAGGCCCCGAAATGGAGAAGGCTAGCCACTGGATTTGGTTAAAAAGAGACGATGAGCGATGGCTAGAAGTATATCGAGTTCTTCATATAACCAGCTGATCTAGCAAGCGGGGCCTCATATCAGTGAGGAGGGGGCGGTGCGCATTGATGCCGTCGAGAGGTAGGCCCCGAAACGGCACGCATTCTCTCCTGATGACCCCCATACACTTGCTAGCTTCCGGTATACGGAGCTTTTGACTGGTAGCACTTGTATGTGCAAGTTGTTTGCAAGACACCCCTACCCCTCCCTTCCCTCCACATCCTATTCAAATACCTCTCCCTATTCCTCCCTCTGACTCGGCTTAAGTATATATGGGCATGTCTAGATAGGCAATCTGCTCATATACATACATACATCATACATATACACATACATACATGTATACATACATACATATATGCATAGATACATATATACACACATACATATATGCATGCATGCATACATACAAACATACATGCAAACAAAAAAACAAGAATACAGATAGAGGCCTTGCTAATTGTGAATAGAGAAACCATACCAGACCCTTGTTTATTGGGGTCAGAAGATCGGAAAAGGACCTATTATTGTTGAGGAAAAGAAGGGCTCTTTTATTGGAGGAAAAGCCTTAATATTAAGGATGCAGTGATAAAGATAGAAGCCCTGCTTATGTATAGAAATACCTTGTGACAGCCATATTTTTGGGGGCTACGGGACCAGAAAAAGATCCATTATTGTTGATAAAAAAGAACTCTTATTGGAGGAAAAACCCTGTTATTAAGGACCTAATGATACAGATAGAAGGCCCACTTATGGATAGAAAAACCTTGTGACAGCCATATTTATTGGGGCTACGGGACCAGAAAAAGATCCATTATTGTTGATAAAAAAGAACTCTTATTGGAGGAAAAACCCTGTTATTAAGGACCTAATGATACAGATAGAAGGCCCACTTATGGATAGAAAAACCTTGTGACAGCCATATTTATTGGGGCTACGGGACCAGAAAAAGATCCATTATTGTTGATAAAAAATAACTTTTTTATTGGAGGAAAAACCCTGTTATTAAGGACATAATGATACAGATAGATGGCCCACTTATAGAAAGAAAAACCTTGTGAGAGCCAGGTTTATTGGGGTCAGGAGAGCAGAAAAAGACCCATCATTGATAAAAGAAGGGCTCTTTTACTGGAGGAAAAGCCTTGATATTAAGGACATAGTGATAAAGATAGAAGCCCTGTTCATTATGGATAGCAAAAAACCTTGTGAAAGCCAGGTTTATTGGGATCAGAAGAGCAGAGAAGGACCCATCATTGATAAAAGAAGGGCTCTTTTACTGGAGGAAAAGCCTTAATATTAAGGATATAGTGATAATGATAGAAACCCTGCTCATTATGGATAACAAAAAACCTTGTGAAAGCCAGGTTTATTGGGGTCAGAAGAGCAGAGGACCCATCATTGATAAAAGAAGGGCTCTTTTGTTGGAGGAAAAGCCTTGATATTAAAGACATAGTGATAAATATAGAAGCCCTGCTTATTATGGATAGCAAAAAAACCTTGTGAGAACCAGGTTTATTGGGATCAGAAGAGCAGAAAAGGACCCATCATTGATAAAAGAAGGGCTCTTTTATTGGAGGAAAAGCCTTGATATTAAGAACATGGTGATAAAGATAGAAGCCCTGCTCATTATGGATAGCAAAAAACCTTGTGAGAGCCATGTTTATTGGGGCCAGAAGAGCATAAAAGGGCCCTGTTACCCTTGTAATTGTGGACAAAAAGATAAGAAAGAAGGGGTTTATTTATTGCTGTTGTGACACAGTAAAATAGGTTGATGGCCGATATTTAGACTTTTAGAGAGAACACATTTATTATTTACGACGGGGGAGAGATAGTTGTGACATTTACATCCGACAGCTGTCTCCCTGCCGACACACAGACAGACATAAACCCACAGGGGAGCCGATTTGAGTGATGAATAAATATTTAACTAACAGAAATGCCAACCGTCAACTTGCTCGTTGCTGGTTTGAGTTAACAGAGATGTCGTCCCCGACTTGGCTGGTTGACTCGTGATAAGGTCACTAAATCTTGTCCCAGGGCGGGAGGCTTTTGGCACTCTGCTTTCTTGGCAAACTTATTTATTAGTACATGATGTGGCCTGCTTCTCTGTATGTAGGTAGGTTGGTGGGGGTGGGGGGGGGGGGTTAAATTGCAGGTTTATCTCTTGCTCTTTATGCTCTTTTACTTGTTTCAGTCATTTGACTGTGGCCATGCTGGAGCACCGCCTTTAGTCGAGCAAATCGACCCCCAAGACTTATTCTTTGTAAGTCTAGTACTTATTCTATTGGTCTATTTTGTCAAACCGCTAAATTACGGGGACATAAACACACCAACACCGGTTGTCAAGCGATGTTGGGGGAGGGGGACAAACACACGCACACACATATATCTACATATATACGACGGGCTTCTTTCAGTTTCCGTCTACCAAATCCACTCACAACGCTTTGGTTGGGGCGAGGCTATAGTGGAAGACACTTGCCCAAGATGCCATGCAGTGGGACTGAACCCAGAACCATGTGGTTCATAAGCAAGCAACTTACCACACAGCCAGGCTGTGGGTAATTTCACCTGGTTCTCACCGTATTTCTCTTGAACTAATTTGCACCTGTTTTGATTAATTTTGAAATTAATGAAGAATTTGGTAAAATATCTCTTTACCTTTCATCTCTCGTTTGTTTCAATCATTTGACTGTGGCCATGCTGGGGCACCGCCTTGAACTAATGTCCTCCAACACTAGCTGTCAAGCAGTGTTGGAGGACAGACAGACACACACATACAGATATCTCTCTCTATATAAACGGCAGTTTGTCTGTGCGTGTTTCTGTGGTCTGTTGCTTGTACCCTCACCCTGACCACGGCTTTCAACCGATTCTGATGAAACTTGACACACACATAGCCCAATGTCATAATTCAAAAACTAACACAGCGAAAATTTTGAAAAGTTCCCCCCAGTTCTGAAAAAAATCGATAAATTCGACATGGGGTCAAGAATCAGAAACACAAACTGTATAGGGGACGCAACTCCACCTTTTTTTACTCTCAAAAAAAATTTACCATCATTTTTTTCCATTTTTTTGCTATTTTTTGGCTAATAACTCTCTAAAAATGCTTTATAGTATTTCCCTTACAACCTGAGCAACGCCGGGCGATACTGCTAGTATATATATATTATATATATATGTATAATATATATATATATATCTTTTCTTGTTTCAGTCATTGAACTGTGGCCATGCTGGGGCACCACCTTGAACTAATGTCCTCCAACACTAGCTGTCAAGCAGTGTTGGAGACAGACAGACACACACATACAGATATATATATATATATATATATATATATTTTACTTGTTTCAGTCATTGGACTGTGGCCATGCTGGGGCACCGCCTTGAACTAATGTCCTCCAACACTAGCTGTCAAGCAGTGTTGGAGGACAGACAGACACACACATACAGATATATATATATATATATATATATTATATCTTTTAACTTGTTTCAGTCATTGAACTGTGGCCATGCTGGGGCACCGCCTTGAACTAATGTCCTCCACACTAGCTGTCAAGCAGTGTTGGAGGACAGACAGACACACACATACAGATATATATATATATATATATATTATATCTTTTACTTGTTTCAGTCATTGGACTGTGGCCATGCTGGGGCACCACCTTGAACAAATTTTTAGTAGAAATTGATCACAGTACCTTTTTTATTTATTTTTTTAAATTTTGAAACTTGGTACTTATTCTAGCGGTCACACACACACACATACACATATACATACATACATATATATATATATATATATATATATATATATGCAGTGGTTGGACAAAAATGGAAAACATCTTAAAATTTCAAACAAATTTATTTTAATATGGGGTAGGACCACCTTTGGCAGTAATTACAGCTTGAATTCGATGCGGTATGGACTCGTACAAGGTTTGAATTATTTCCAAAGGGATTCTTGTCCGTTCTTCAGCTAAAACAGCCTCCAGTTCTTGTAGTGATGATGGTGGAGGATATCGACTCCTTACTTGGTTTTCTAAAATGCACCGTAAATGTTCAATAATATTGAGATCTGGTGACTGTGGTGGCCAGAAGATAAGATGTTCAACTTCACTAGAATGTTCCTCGTGCCATTCAGTAACAACTTTAGCTGTGTGAATTGGTGCATTATCATCCTGAAACAATGTGTTTCCCTCCGGAAACAGTTCCACAACCATAGGATGAATTTGATCAGTTAAAATGCTTAAATAGTCTTGACTATCAACTCTGCCATGAAGGGAAACCATTGGGTTGGTGGATTTCCAAGATATAACCCCGTCCCTAGATCGTCACAGATCCTCTTCCATGTTTAATGGCTGGAAGAAGGCAGTCTGGGTCAAATGCTTCTTTTGGCTGTCTCCACATGTATACTCGGCCAGTGGTCGGAAATAAGGTAAAGGATGACTTTAAGTGATGCTAGCATGGGTGCTCTTTATGTGACACCAGTACCCACGGGGTCACCAGGTAGCTTGCGAGACAAGGGCCTCTCAGCTGAGAGAGGGAGTGGAACTAAAGGAAGTGACCATACGACCAGGCGAGAGGCTGGAGTATGACAGAGGGTCAAGGATTGTCATTTTTCTATAAGTGGAGGTACTTGACCACTCCAGTCGGACAAGGAAGGTGATGAAAGATGGGAGAGAGTTAGAAAGCTAGAGATAAGTCAGAATGTGTATGAGAGAGAGAGAGAGAGAGAGAGAGGGAGGGGTAGAGAGAAGGCCTGCCCACAGGGAACAGAAGTGGGGGAGTATAAGGGGTGCAAAGGGGACAGAGGCAGGAATGTTCCATAAGAGTGTGAGGGATGTTTCGAGATAGCAAGTGATGGTGAGAGGAATTGGAGTGGTTGGGAGGTGGGTTTGCTAGGTATGCAAAGGCATGGAGAGTGTGTGAATAGGCAATACACACGCACACACGCAGGCATGTGTGTACGTTCGCTGCCATGTCTATAAGCCCCGAGCATTGCTCCGTATTTGAAATACTTCATTAAAACCGGATCTATTTTGAATTCACTTAAATTAGCTTCCAGTCAACATGTCTGCCGTAGTGCAGCAGGTCACAACGTATGTTTATTGAATACACAACAGCTGATATATATACCACTGTTAACAACTTTATATATTTGTATATATATACACACACACATACCACTGTTAACAGTTTATATATGTGTGTATATATACACACACACGCACGAATACACACACATATTTACACACACGCATGAATACACACACATATTTACACACACACACACATATATATATATACACGATCACACACACACATTTACAGATATATATATATACATGATTACACACACATATTTACACGCGCACACACACACGCACACACACACACACACACATATATATATATACACACACATGTATCTACAACACATACATAACATATATATATATATATATTATAGATATATTATACACACACATAGTATCTACACACCATACTATACATATATATATATATATATATATATATATATAACACACACATATGTATCTACACACATACTACATATATATATATATATATATATATATATATATAGATATATATATAATATATATATATACACACACATAGTATCTACACATACATACATATATATATATATATATATATATATATACACACAACATATGTATCTACACACATACATATATATATAATATTAATATATATATATATACACACACACATATGTATCTACACACATACATACATACATATATATATTATATATATATATACACACGTGTATATAGATATACTTACACACACATGTAAATAATACAGAGAGAGAGAGAGATGTGTGTGTGTGTGTGTGTTTTATGCATAAAAGACTTAGCTTCCAGCTGTTATTTTCTCTCTGATAGGACAATCAGAAATGTTGATTTAAGCTTCCAATAAATGTGTGTTTAATGACTTAATGATAGCCTTTGTAATGGCTGCTTTCATGGTTTAAAGAATTGTATACAATCAGCCAATCACCATCATCATCATCATCATCGTCATTTAATGTCCTCCTTCCATGAAGTGCTTGAGAAAGATGTTGAAGATTCACCTGACAAGACAAGGTCCCAGGTGCAGAGGCCCTCTCTCTTGCGCTGGTCTGAAAAGCATTTGCATACTGTTGAGGAGGGCCCAAGTCAGTTTGGCTGGGCACCTTGTTCGAATACCTGACGTGCGGCTCCCTAAGAGACTGGTGGAAGGCAAGTGCATGCAGGAAGGGCAGAAAAAAGCATTTCAAGGATGTCCTCTTTCCCTGAAGTGCCTGAGAAAGATGTTGACAAATTCACCTGACAAGACAAGGTCCCAGACACAGAGGCCCTCTCTCTTGCGCTGACGTGAAAACCATTTGCATACTGTTGAGGAGGCCCCAAGTCAGTTTGGCTGGGCACCTTGTTTGAATACCTGACGTGCGGCTCCCCAAGAGACTGTTTTATAGTGAACTGGTGGAAGGCAAGTGCATGCAGGAAGGGCAGAAAAAAGCACTTCAAGGATGTCCTCTTTCCCTGAAGTGCCTGAGAAAGATGTTGACAAATTCACCTGACAAGACAAGGTCCCTGGCACAGAGGCCCTCTCTCTTGCACTGATCTTTAAAAGCATTTACATACTGCCAAGGAGGGCGCAAGTCAGTTTGGCTGGGCACCTTGTTTGAATACCTGATGTGCGGCTCCCCAAGAGACTGTTTTATAGTGAACTGGTGGAAGGCAAGTGCATGCAGGAAGGGCAGAAAAAAGCACTTCAAGGATGTCCTCTTTCCCTGAAGTGCCTGAGAAAGATGTTGACAAATTCACCTGACAAGACAAGGTCCCTGGCACAGAGGCCCTCTCTCTTGCACTGATCTTTAAATGCATTTACATACTGCCAAGGAGGGCGCAAGTCAGTTTGGCTGGGCACCTTGTTTGAATACCTGATGTGCGGCTCACCAAGAGACTGTTTTA
>NW_021823980.1:0-5000 GCF_006345805.1 Octopus sinensis | reverse complement strand
TCTTTCCTTCCTTCATGCCAAGTTTGAAGAAAATATCTCTTTTGCATCTTACTTTTTTGGTCTCTTAAATATACTACATTTTGTGGCATTATTTAAAGCCAGCCGGCTTCTTTTGCGCAAACTGCACATGCATTTTTCTCGCATACGCGTAGTATCGATCGCAACAGCTGATGTACTTGCACATACAAATACACGTTCCCACAGCTTTATCGATCGCATTCTCGAATTTTGTAATTTTTCCAAGACTTATACATGCCCTGATACCGTCGGTATCTTCATATCAAATTTGAGCGCAATCGGATGGAGGATGCCCGAGATCCTAGAAGACACACACACAGAACGGATTTTATATAATAGATAATATAAACTGTGTTTGTAGTTGTATATACTTGTGTATATATGTGTATTTGAAAAATTGAACAGAAATGACTTTTTTGATCATTTTTCCATTTTAATAATTTGATACTCACAAGTTATTTGGTGTTTACAAAATTATCAGGAAAACCATTTCTATTCATTTTTCCAAATGTATAATACTGTACCAAGAACTTGCTATCTCTTATATATATATATATATGTATGTATGTATGTATGTATGTGTGTGTGTGTGTGTGTGTGTATGTATGTATATATGTATGTATGTATGTATATATATGTGTATGTATATATACGTGTGTTATATATATGTGTATGTATATATATATGTTGTATATATATAGTATGTAATATATGATGTAGTATGTATTATATGTATGTATGTATGTATATATATATATGTATGTAATATGTATGTATGAGTATATGTATGTTTTTGTATGTATGTATATATGTATGTATGTAATATGTATGATGTATATATATATATGTATGTATATATATATATGTATGTAGTATATATGTATGTATATATATATTGTATGTATATATATATATGTATGTATATATATATATATGTATTAATATATATGTAGTATATTATATATATGTATGTATATATGTGTATGTATGTATATTATATATATGTATGTGTATGTATGTATATGTATGTATGTGTATGTATGTATAATGTATGTATGAGTATGTATGTATATATGTATGTATGAATATATATATATATATAATATATATATATGTAGGTATGATATGTATATATGTATGTATATGTATATATGTATGTATATGTATGTATGTATATATATATGTATGTATATATATATATGTATGTGTATGTATGTATATATGTATGAATATATATATATATGTATGTATGTATATATGTATTGTATATGTATGTATATGTATATATGTAGTATATGTAATATATGTATATATATGTGTATATATGTATTTATATATATATGTATGTATGTATATGTATATATATGTATATATATGTGTATATATGTATTTATATATATATATGTATGTATATATATGTATATATATACGCACAACACACACCATCAATTTGAATTAAGAGTGACATAAACCAGTTCATTCTGGCCTGGTATAATGAAGAAACAAGAGCAGTCGAAGCGAGACTGTATTCCCCTGGAGAGGTCACTGATGTAGTTGTATAACAGCATGGCTGTTTGTTGTACAGCAGACAGTGTGGCTATGTTGTAGTAGCAGTAGTAGTATTGGTGGTGGTGGTGTAATGTCTGTAGTTTATGTGGTAGCAGTATTGGTTGTAGGTACAGAAGTGGTGGTGTCTCCTGGTTGACGTTGTGGTGTGTTGGTTGCTGCAGAAGTGGTGGTGGTGGCAGTGCTGGTTGTTGTGGTGGTGGTGGTATGGTGTCCCCAACTTTTGACAAAGCTGTGGTCTTGTGGTGGCGTTGGTGGTAGTAGTGGTGGCAGAAGTAGCGGGTTGGTAGTAGTAGTAGCTACAGTGGTAGTTGTGGTGGTGGTGGTGGTGGTATGGTGTCCCCCAACTTTTGACAAAGCTGTGGTCTTGTGGTGGCGTTGGTGGTAGTGGTGGTGGTAGAAGTAGCGGGTTGATAGTAGTGGTAGCTCCAGTGGTAGTTGTGGTGGTGGTGCAGTGTTTGCAGGTGACTGTAAAAGTGTTGGTGGTGGTGGTCGCGATTACATTGTCACAACTGTAATCGTTGCTATGGTGGCTGTTTTCATGGTTCTGGCAGTAGTAGTGGTAGTGGTTATTGTTATATTTGCCATAGTTGTCATGGTTACAGGGGAAATATTAGTCTGTAGTTGTCCTGGTGGTAGTGGTAGTAGTAGTAGTAGTAGTAGTAGTAGTAGTAGTAGTAGTAGTAGTGGTGGTGGTGGTTGCAGTTCTGATGGTAGTTGTAATTATGGCTTAGGTAGTAGTAGTAGTATTATCATTTGTTGTTGTTGTGGTGATGGTGGTGGTAGTGGTTGCATTGTCCCATCTGTCATAGCAACAGCAGTTCCCGTAACAGTTGTGGCGGTAGTATGGTCGGTGGTGGTGATGTGGTTGCAGTTCTACGGACAATAGACATAATTAAGACCCTCGTTAGTCCGTTCTTTCTCAACCATCTCTGCCTAATTAAACTAATAACTATAATGAGCTTTTAGATGATTACTTTAATAATAATAATAATAATAACATAATAGTAACGATTTTCAAAATTTTGGCACAAGGCCAGGCGAGTTCAGGGTGGGGATAAGTTGATTCCATTGTCCCCCAGTGTCCAAATGGTACTTGTTTTATCGACCCCAGAAGGATAAAAAGTAAGGTAAACCTCGGTGGAGTTTGAACTCGGGACAAAATGCCTCCAAGTATTTGCCCAGCATGCTAACGATTCTACCAGCTCGCCACAACAATAATCCTTTCTACTCTAGGCACAAGGCCTGAAATTTGTGGGGAGGGGGTCTTGTCATTTACATTGACCCCCAGTGCTCAACTGGTACTTATTTTATCGACCCCAGAAGGATAAGAAGTAAAGTCGACCTCGGTGGAATTTGAACTCGGGACAACTTGGGACAAAATGCCACCAAGTATTTGCCCAGCATGCTAACGATTCTACCAGCTCACCACAATGATAATCCTTTCTACTATAGGCACAAGGCCTGAAATTTCAGGGGAGGGGGTCTAGTCATTTGCATTGACCCCAGTGCTCAACTGGTACTTGTTTTATTGACCCCAGAGGGATAAAAAGTAAAGTCGACCTCGGTGGAATTTGAACTCGGGACAAAATGCCACCAAGCATTTGCCCAGGATGCTAACGATTCTAACAGCTCGCCACAATGATAATCCTTTCTATTATATTCACAAGGCCTGAAATTTTGGGGCAGGTGGGGTCTAGTCATATACATTAACCCTAGTGCTCAACTGGTACTTATTTTATCGACCCCAGAAGGATAAAAAGTAAAGTTGACATTAGTGGAATTTGAACTCAGGACGCAAAGACGGATGAAATGCTTAGCAACATTTTGTCCAGCATGCTAACAACTTGGCCAGCTCACCACCTTCATTATAATAATAATAATAATCCCTTTTTACTAATAGGCACAAAGCCTGAAATTTGTGGGGAGGGAACTAGTCAATTACATTGCCCCCCAGTGTTTCACTGGTACTTAATTTATCAACCCTGGAAGGATGAAAGACAAAGTCAGCCTTGGTGGAATTTGAACTCAGAATGCAGCAACAGACAAAATAGAGCTTAGCATTTTGTCAATCATGCTAACGATTTTGCTTGAATCTTTTACACATGCCACCGGCGCGGGTGCCAGTAAGGCGATGCTGGTAACGATCATGCTTGAATGGTGCCCTTTTCCGTGCCACCGGCACGGAAGCCAGTTGGCTGTTCTGGCAACGATCATGCTCGGATGGTGCTCTTGGCACCCTACTAGCATGGGCACAAATGCCATTAAGGCGACGCTGTTAACGATCACACTCAAATGGTACCTTTTATGTGCCACTGGCATGGAAGCCAGTTAGCCGCTCTGTCAACGATCACACTCAGATGGTGCTCTTTGCACCCCGCTAGCACGGATACCAGTCATCGAATTTGATTTTGATTGCACTTGCCTCAACAGGGCTTTGCAAGCAGAGTTTAGCGTCCAAGTCACACATATATGGTTATGATGCTTGTGCCTGGTGTACCCTTACCAGATGGGTAGTCTTGATGGGTATATTGGGATTCGTATATTTCACCCCAGTCTATTTCACCCTCACCCTAACTCAGTCTCACTTTGATGGCATGCGCTGTTCTCTCGCTCACTGATGATGATGATGATGATGATGATAATAATAATCCTTATATAAGGCGGTGAGCTGGCAGAAACCTTAGCATGCTGGGTGAAATGCGTAGCTGTATTTCGTCTGTCGTTACGTTCTGAGTTCAAATTCCACCGAGGTCGACTTTGCTTTTCATCCTTTCGGGGTCGATAAATTAAGTACCAGTTACGCACTGGGGTCGATGTAATCGACTTAATACCTATGTCTGTCCTTGTTTGTCCCCTCTGTGTTTAGCCCCTTGTGGGTAGTAAAGAAATAGGTATTTCGTCCTTTCGGGGTCGATAAATAAAGTACCAGTTTCACACTGGGGTCTATGTGATCAACTTAATCCCTTTGTCTGTCCTTGTTTGTCCCCTCTGTGTTTAGCCCCTTGTGGGTAGTAAAGAAATAGGTATTTCGTCTGCAGTTACGTTCTGAGTTCAAATTCCGCCGAGGTCGACTTTGCCTTTCATCCTTTCGGGGTCGATAAATTAAGTACCAGTTACGCACTGGGGTCGATATAATCGACTTAAGAACTATGTCTGTCCTTGTTTGTCCCCTCTGTGTATATAGCCCCTTGTGGGTAGTAAAGAATTGGATGATAATAATCCTTTCTACTAAAGGCACCTGAAGTTTGGGTGAGGGGGCTAGTTGATTATGTCGACCCCAGTGCGCAACTGGTACTTAATTTATTGACTCTCAAAGGATGAGAGGTTTAGTCGACCTTGGTGGAATTTGAACTCAGAACATAAAGGCAGGCAAAATTCTGCTAAACATTTTGCATGGCGTGCTAACGATTCTG
>NW_021823979.1:0-15000 GCF_006345805.1 Octopus sinensis | reverse complement strand
GGACAAGGAGGTACTGTGAGATGATGTGATTTCCCCAGGTAACAGTGGACATTCAGTAAGCAATTTTTCATAAGTTTGCCAAACTTTGTTTGGCTTGACTTCTATATTGTATTATTTAACATTTATTGTGCCTAGTGGACTTATGCTTATTCGGTTCCTTGGCCTACAACACCAGGTCTCCCATCTGCAATATGCCCGTATTAGACGCGGGAAAATTTCTTGATACATTTAAAAATAGAAGAAGAGTGTTTGGTAAATGCTGGCGTTTTAGAGAATCAGAAATGCAAATTAAAATCTTACGTGCAACAAAACTTATCAATATTCTTGATAAAAAATGTCCACAACAAAGGCACAATGTGCACCAATCAAAAGCCATAAAGATAGCTAAAAATAGAAAATAACCGTAAAACGTTTGCTACTCGAAGTCACCATGACCATTTGTCAAACTTTTCTAGGTTTTTCTGTTGCATACTGTATTTCGGTGTAACATGTAATATCTTAGTTCAATAGAAGGCAGCGAACTTAGCAGCATTTCGTCCGTCTTTACGCTCTGAGTTCAAATTGCACTGAGGTCGATTTTACCCTTTCATCGTTTCGGGGTCGATAAAATAAGTACGATTTGAGTGCTGGGTGTATGTAATCGACTCCATCCCCACACTCGAACTTGCTTAACCTGGTACTAAAATCTGAAACCCTTATCTACCATGCCTCAAATTTCCCTTGTTCATTCACCAAGACTATAAATCAAGATTTTGAGAGTGTTATTAATAATAAAAAACAACAACCCGAAAGCTCATTTCATCTACTCTTTACGTTCAGAGTTAAAATCGCAACAAAGTCAACTTTGTGTGTCGTCCTTTCGAGGTCAAAGAAGTACCAGTCAAGTACAGGTTTGTCAATGGTAGCGATTAACCCCCTTCCCTTACTGGTCCTGTACTAAAATCAGAAACAATTAAATGTGTTGTACTGGTAGAATTCTTTGAACGTTGGACAAAATTCTTTGCGGTATTTCTTCCGAATCTTTGCGTTATCAGATCACACCGTGAACGACTTTGCCTTTCATCCCTCCGTTTGAATAAAATGTATGTCCCATCAAGTACTGGGGTGCCGATGTTATCGACTGGCCTCTTCCCCCTCAAAGTTGTAGTTCTTGTACTAAAAATTAGAAACCATTTTTGTTTTCTTTTGTACGATTTTGTCGCAAACAAATCTTCAGGTTTCAAAAGCGTAAATGACTGCAAAGGAAGGAAAAGAAGGGGGGGGGGGCAACAAGTTGAAAAGATGGCGATTGATAGAAAACTTAAAATACTGAATATCATAGACTAGGGGAAAATATAACGATGGTAGTGAGTTCCAGAGAGTAGTTACTCAAGAAAAGAAGTTATTAGAGGAAACCGAAACGATACACCTGGGAAGAGGAGCGGGCGACATGTTTAAAGGTTTCGTCAGAAAGTACCAAACCAAAAAAGTTCATCAGAGCAATGGCCAGGAAAACACTTCTAGGAAAGATACAACGAAGCTACATTTCGGTGATGAGCTCCAACCTTGTAGAAAGGCTCCAACCTTGTAGAAAGAAGAGGATCCACCATATTAACTACTCGATTGTGAATTCGATCAAGCAAGGTTTTTTTCCAACGTCCCTTTGTGGACTCTTGCCAAATTCCTTCTATAAAACCATGGCTGAGGCACTCCGTCGATAACAACGACGAACGATCCAATTGATTCGATTAACGGAACAGCCTGCTCATGAGATTAATGTGCAAGTGGCTGAGTACTCCACAGACACACACACCCTTAACATAGTTCTCGGGGATTCAGTGTGACACGGAATGTGACAAGGGTGGTTCCTTCAAATACAGGTACTATTCATTTTTGCCAGCTGAGTGGACGGGAGCAACGTGAAATAAAGTGTCTTGATCAAGGACACAACGCCCACCGAGAATCGAACCCGCGATTGTAAGATCGTGAGCTGAATAAACTAACCACTTAGTCACGTGCCTTCTCTAAAAACATATGCCTTACCTTAGAAATGTTTATCGATCTTGGATTCAAGTTCTCTTTTTTTTTCTTTACTCCCTTTTCGATGTTACCTTCTAGGTCCCGTGAACTGTAAGAAAAGCGATGCCGTGTGCCTGGTCTGTGGAGACCGGGCTTCTGGAAAGCACTATGGTGTTCTTAGCTGTGACGGATGTCGTGGATTCTTCAAGCGAAGCATCCGAAGAAACCTTGACTACGTATGTAAGGAATCTGGCGCATGTGTCGTTGATATTGCTCGTCGGAATCAATGCCAGGCATGTCGCTTCAGGAAATGCCTAGATATGAAGATGAACAAAGATGGTGAGTGACATCTATCTATCTGTCTGTATGTCCGTCCGTTCGTCGCTGTCGTATGTCTGTCGTCTGTGTCTGGTCTGTCTGTCTGTCTGTCTGTATGTCTGTATTATCTATCTATCTGTCTGTCTGTCTGTTTCTGTCGTCTGTCTGTCTGTCTGTCTGTCTGTCTGTCTGTCTGTCTGTCTGATATACATGTATATATCTCTACATATAAAACTGAAATGCGTTTTTACCGCTTGGATCGCTTTCAATGCCACTACGTCCCGTCCGATTCGCTCCAAAATTTACAGGGACATGTGTGTATATATATATATATATATATATCACCGTGATCACCGTGACCGACCAGGCTAACAGATGTTGCTAAACATCGCTGGTCACAATGCGCTTCGCATTGTTTTAGCCTTCAAATGACGCCACCCCGCTGGCTAAGCGAGCAGGCCAACAGAAAAAAAGAGTGAGAGAAAGTTGCGGCGAAAGAGTACAGCAGGGATCGCCACCACCCTCTGCCGGAGCCTCGTGGAGCTTTAGGTGTTTTCAATCAATAAACACTCATATTTCGTAAAAATATCTCAAAAAATCACCCCAGGTCTTTTATGCGAAATTGTGCTTCCCATTAGTTAATTTTGTCCCTGATGACGCTTACTTTGTCGTGAATACGTGCTGCTGAAATTAGGCTGCCTCTGATATGCAGGTGGGTCTTTTATGCCATCAAATACGATAAATAAGGTCGACGCATTCCACATCAGGTGCCTGACGAATATTCGTTGCGTCTACTGGTTCCAAAACTGTTAAATGAAGAACTATAGTGCAAAACATAGTGTATATATATATATATATATATATATATATATATATATATATATATATATATATATTGTTATATTTCGGAATGGTCATATTGCCAGTTTAGCCAATAAATATTTAAACGTATATATATATATATATATATATATATGGGAAAAGGGGATCAAATAATGAATAATAGTCATGTGACAAAATTTGGTTGAAATAATGGCCTTGACACAGAATGTGGGTGGTTCACATGGCCAGGTCACGCTCGGAATGGAGCAGAACAAGATGCCAAAGATAGTATCAATATGGACTCCAGTGGGAATGCGAAAGCCTGGGCGGCCTGGCGGGAGACAAGAGAAAGTGAGCCGAGAGGAATGGATATTGGATGGGATAATGGACAAGGAGAGCCACTAAAGACCGAATAATATAAAGCTCGAATTTTCGAAGCCCTATTTCTTCCATCTGGGAAAAGGGGATCAAATAATGAATAATAGTCATGTGACAAAAGAGTTACTAAAAGTCGAATTACGAAAGGGCCGAATATTCGAAACCCTAATTCTCTCATGCGAGAATAAGAGAATAAAAAAAAAAAATGATCAGTATTTTGTAAGCCATTGGAACCTCAGGTCTTCGGTGACGAGATAACTCGATACTTTTATCTGTTGCTTTAGCGTTCCTCTAGAAAATCCCTGCATGGTTGCATATGGGGCCCAACCATCAGTCTTGGAGACACCCGTAAAAATGTCAAGGGCGTTGCCCTTTATTCCTTCACTAAGCTATAAATATAAAGCAAAGGTAAATATAGGAGTATCGGGTTATCTTAATGGAAGGAGCAAGATTCACTGTAAAATCTTTTGGTTTAGTAGTTTTCAAGATCGATAAATCAATCAACTATAGAATCATGAATCGATTGTGATTTTTCTTCCTATTTATTTCATCGACTATGTTTTTGTTTTACTTTATTTTTTTCTATTTTCGTTTTCTGATTATATTACCTTGGCACACACACACACACACACACACACACACACACACACACACACACACAACACACACACACACACATACATATGTATGAATGTATTTATTTAAATATATATATATATATACACATATATATATGTATATATATATATATATATATATATGTATATATACACACACACAATATATATATATATATATATGTATACACGTATGTATATATATATATATATATATATATATACACGTATATGTATACACGTATATATAAATATATGTATATACGTATGTATGAATATATTTAAGTATATATATACATGTAACATACATACGCATACACATACATATGCATATACATAAATACGTGCATACACACGTATATATATATACATGTACACACACACACACACATTGGGTTGGCAATTAAGTTCCCGCCGTTTTTAAAAATTAAAATTTTTTAAAAGGTTTAATAAAACATAACAACTAATTAATCAATAATGTATTCACCCTTGTTGTTTACAACTTCTTCCCAACGTTCAACAAGATTTTCAATACCTTGTTGGTAGAAATCACCCGATTTCAACTCGAAAAATTGATCCAAACAAGCCCTCGACGGTCGCTCTGAGCGAGGTTGGTCTTCAAGAGATAAATGACCATTCCTAAAGTGTAAAAACCACTCGTAAACTTATGTTTTACTCATGGCAGCGTCCTTATAAGCTGTCTGAAGCAGGACAACTGTTTTGGTTGCCGTTTCCCCCAGCAGAAAACAAAATTTCGTGGAAGCACGCTGTTCTTTTGCTTCAGCCATCGCAAAAATCGACGAACAGGGAAGAAGCACTGCAAAACAAAAATGCACCACGTAGCAATACGGCCTCTCCCTACGACGCCGGTGGGCAGACTGATGCCTGAGGGTCGCATCAAGTGGCTTCTAGCAGCGGAAGCCTGAACTACAAGGGGTTTGTCCCACAGAGAACATTTCCGGTTACTTTTGGGTAACGCCTCGTATAAATCGATAAAGAGGTAAAACGCAGACGGTACTGGTGGTCGATATAATGCGATAGAAGCTCTCCATGATGGCGATGTCCTTGCTCCAGCTTGACCGCAGCTCAGTACTTTTATATTGGCCTCGAATATATCATGTTGGTCATCTCTACTTACCTGAAGATAAGTACCTCGATGCAGCGTTTTACATCTGAGTACAAAGACACCTTCACCTCTCTCTCTCTCTCTCCCTCTCTCTGTACATATGATACATTGATAACCAATTTATAAATCCAGTACCCAATATACAGTTTCAGCGCCATACCTATCAGTAGAGCAATAGGATATATACCAATCCATCTGGTGCAAAGCAGGACTGAACTTGGAATCTTGGGGAGAGAACGCAAATCCTTAATTCATACCACTACAAATGATCGTGATATCTGGGACGATAAAAATCTGTGAGACATTCTTAAGATTTAAAGGATGATGAACAAAACAAGATATTTTCCTTCGAAACTTTGCTGCGAAGTCGGTGGGTGATCAAACTTTATTTGAAATTAAAGAGAACAACATACATACATAAGAGGGATCAGCCATCTGAATGTGGCTAGGGTCAGGGCGGGGTGGTGGGGGTGTTACTGATGCATTTAGCCCCAGGCGAACATCGACGTCACCAGAAGAGCTGACGTTCGCCTGGGGCTAAATGCATCAGTAACACCCCCACCACCCCGCCCTGACCCTAGCCACATTCAGATGGCTGATCCCTCTTATGTTATAGAGCAGTTACTGTTTATATCTCGCCCAGAGATTTATTATTGTTTTCGAACAGATTAACATACATACATTTGTACACACACCACACACACACACACACCATATATTTATATATAATATATATATATATATATATATATATATATATATATAGTTAATCCAAAACAGAAGGCACAAAAAAACACAACAACGCGAGGACGTAGAACAAATATAGTATTATTGGACGCTCAGGAAAGAAGGAAAGAAGGAGGGTTTAACATTTCGAGCGGAGCTCTTCGTCGGAAACATAGGAGAAGGAAAGATCCAGAGGAAAAAAAATCGCCAACGGTACACACGCGGTGCATATATGTGTGTGTGTGAGTGTGCGTGCGTGTGACTATATATGTCTGTATCTGGGTATGAGTATGGTGCAATTTGAGGGTAATTTGGCTGCTGTTTGTTGCAAACAGATCGTCCACATAGAACAAACGTCCTCACCTACACCCACACTCACTCACCTTCTAGAAATTTCTACCTACACTGTGACAGTTCTTATCACTGTAAAACAGAGATCTTTAGTAATCTTCGACGCGCTATTTTCAATGAATCAACCCTGAATTACTTCTAATCTACAAGAAAACATGGAGAATTGAAATCTTGCTGATAATTTCTTCAACCTTGCCATGCGCTGCCTGATAAACTATTTTCTCTTTTTTTTTAACATGAAATCTAATCTTTTTCAGACATGCAGTCACAATTTCACCCCTAAACCCCAACACCCCTCTTACATATCCACATACGCATACTCACACATGAATACAAGATTAATTTTATCGTTCGTCATTTTGTTTCGGTGGGAGCGAATGGTGAGAGAATAACAATTAAGCTAATCCGAAACTTGAACACTCCTTTTTATAAGAAGAAAAAAAGAAGAAAAAGAAAAGCAAAACAAATAAAAAAAAATGAGGCTGCAAATTGTTATATAATCTGGTTCGGTGCTTCATATAACCTTGATGCGAAAAGCTGTATTGTTGCCAGGAAATTCTTCAGTCTGATTCAGAAACATTTCCTCATCAAACTTTGATATTTTATAGTGTTCAATCGGCAAAATGTAAAAATTAGCTACAGTTGCCTGGTAGATAGAATGAGTATCATCGTATATGATAGGATCTTCAATTTGCCCAATATACGCCCCCTGGCTACTAAATAAATCCAGAAGCCCGGAAATCAATTCTGTTAATAATTATTCGAATAACTTTCTTAACCTTATTAGCAAAGGAATTAGTATATATGTGTACCTCTTCTATTTTTTAATTATTATAAATCATCCACTGAGGAGGAAGCCAGTTTCCAACAAAGATACAAAGGGGTGGCCTTCTCTTTCTTAAACTCCTTTGTCTCTTTGATTTTTTTTTGCTAATCCTTCAATCCCGTCGTACATATTCGTTTGCTTTCTTACAAAAAAATCTAATGCTCTTAGCTTGAAGGCAACCAGATCGAACAGTCTCAAGTGTAACTACCCGAAACTGTAAGGACATCAGGTAACTTGACTGACGAAAGAAGGCCACGAATGCCCCGTCCTTTTTTTTCTGCCCCTCTAATTGTTGTTTTCCCGCCCGCCTTTGTATCAGCTATCTGTCCGGAATGTTTTATTGTCCTCTATTGCGTTTTTGTTCCATTATATATATATATATATATATATATATAATATATATATATATATATATATATATATATATATATAAGTAGGTGAATGAATTATCCTATGTTTATCGTCAGCATGGAAAATTCGTTTAACCGAAACCTGGGTAGCAAATTCACGTCAGAAAACACGGTTGAAGCGACCTGTCAAGGGTAGAAACTCCGGGTTCATGTGTAGAAATTTGTGTGTTGTATATGAATAAATGAAAGAATGGAGTCGAACGAAGATGTTAACAAAATTCCTTTACTCTCTTGTTGTTGAGAGAGGCTCCTTTTCTTTCCTGATGAGAAAATTGCATAATACACCCTTTATTCCTTCGGAATGAAAATATGCTGTCTTCGAAACATGTGTCGAGAGTAAAGGAATTTTGTTAACATCTTCGTTCGACTCCATTCTTTTATATATATATATATATATATATATATATATATATATATATATATATATATAATTGGACACTCCGTCGGTTACGACGACGAGGGTTCCAGTCGATCTAATCAACGGAACAGTCTGATCGTGAAATTAACGTACAAGTGGCTGAGTACTCCACAGACATGTGTACCCTTAACGTAGTTCTCAGGAAGATTCAGCGTGGCACCGAATGTGACAAGACTGGCACTTTGAAATACAGGTACAACTCATTTTTGCCAGCTGAGTAGACTGGAGCAACGTGAGATAAAGTGTCTTGCTCAAGAACACAACACATCACCGGGAATTGAACTCACGACCTTACGACTGTGAGCCAAATACCCTAACCACTAAGCCACGCGCCTTCACACTCATACACGCGCGCGCGCACACACGCATTGAGAGCTAAAAAGAGAGAAAGAAAGGGAGAGGGAGAGATACATGAATAAATAGATGGGTGGTTGGATGTTTATATGTACCTATGAACGTACGTATTCATGTATGCGCGTATGTATCTTTTATCTTTTGCTTGTTTCAGTCATTGCACTGCTGCCACGCTGGGTTACTGCATATAACATTTAGTCCAGCAAATCGACCCCAGTGGAATCGAACCTGGAACTATGTGGTTGGAACTAGGCGGTTGGAACTATGTGGTTGGAACTAGGCAGCGAGCTGGCAGAAACGTTAACGCGCCGGGCGAAATGCTTATCGGTATTTCGTCTGTCGTTACGTTCTGAGTTCAAATTCCGCCGAGGTCGACTTTGCCGTTCATCCTTTCGGGGTCGATAAATAAAGTACCAGTAACGCACTGGGGTCGATGTAATCGACTTAATCCCTTTGTCTGTCCTTGTTTGTCCCCTCTATGTTTAGCCCCTTGTGGGTAGTAAAGAAATATATGTGGTTGGAACTTCTTACCATACAGCCAAGCCTGCTAACACACACGTACACACATGCACGCACACGCACGCGCGCACACACACACACACACGCACAGAGGCATCTATGTGTATATCTTGTTTGTGTCGTAACGTCTGTTTTCCCCGTTTACGCACACGCACACACACGCAAACATATTCTCACTCACAAACATATACACAACTCAGTGTCAGATAATTTATCAACGAGTATACCTTAGTGTATAGTTATCTACTTGAGACTTACCTTTTGCTTTTACATTAATCTACGAAACGATGAGATAAGTAAAGTGTTTATCGGCGTTAAGTTGACCCTTCTAGCTAGTTGTTGTATACCGACAATCTTTTAAGAAGGACCCAAAACGCGTGGCCCGTGAGAATTAATCAAGTGGTTGCACGTTTTATTATGTATATATTTTCTTTTAATGTCCAAA
Source organism: Octopus sinensis (assembly GCF_006345805.1). Classification (NCBI taxonomy): domain Eukaryota; kingdom Metazoa; phylum Mollusca; class Cephalopoda; order Octopoda; family Octopodidae; genus Octopus; species Octopus sinensis. The sequence goes on along the minus strand of NW_021823979.1, from coordinate 5,692 downwards.
ATAAAAAAAGCGAAAACAAAAAGTCCTAATCTTAAAATTTGATTGAAAGCAGACGATATGCACCGCCATTTCTATCTGTCGCTACTTAGCGATCGTTGCTTCAAATGTCACATTGTCACATTCAAATAACGGATATTTTCAATTGTGATCAGTGTGTCCCCCCGCCTCACTACCACAATCATCTCTTATTCTTTAGCGGACAACAATTGTTTGATGGCAAAAAGATCAAATTTCTTTCTTTTTTTTAATTGCCTCGATTTCTCGCGAATCCTATTCATACACACACCTCCCAACGTTTTGATGAACTTTTTAAAGATTTATATATTTGTTTTATTATTATTATTATTATTATTATTATTATTATTATTATTATTTCATTAAAAAAAATCTATTACATCCTCCAGTGATCAATACAAGGAAGAATCATTTGCATGTAGTAATTCTTAGTTACGACTCAAAGTTCTGAGTTCTGTCGAGGTCAAGTTTAACTTTCACCTTTAAGTTTTCATGAAATAAAAGATCAATCAAGTACTGGGTTCGATTTGATCGCTTGTGCCAAAAGCAAAAACCATCTCACACACACACACACACACACACACACACACACACACACACACACACATCTATTTAATATACACATTAAATAATACTTCTATGTATGCAATAATAATAATAATGCATGCATTTGTATATATGTGGAATATACGTACAATTCTTTGATTCTTTGATTTGTTTTAGTCATTTGACTGTGGCCATGCTGGAGCACCGCCTTTAGTTAAACAATTCGACCCCGGGACTTGTTCTTTGTAAGCCTAGTAGTACTTATTCTAACGGTCTCTTTTGCCGAACCGCTAAGTTACGGTGAAATAAACACACCAACATCGGTTGTCAAGCGGTGGTGGGGGACACACACAAAGACATACACATAAACACACACATATGTATACGACGGGCTTCTTTCAGTTTCCGTCTGCCAAATCCACTCACAAAGCTTTGGTCGGCCCGAGGCTAAAGTAGAAGACACTTGACCAAGGTGCCATGCAGTGGGATTGAACCCAGAACCATGTAGTCGTGAAGCAAGCTTCTTACCACACAACCACGCGCAAATATATATACAAAACAAACAGATGTATTAGTATAACGCTTAGGAATAGAAATAGTCTTTTACGTTTCGAGCCTACGCTCTTATATATATATATATGTATGTATATATAATATATATATATATATATATATACACATATAAACAATAGGAGAGATCAATATGTGGATCCCTTGTATGCTAAAAATGGATGTCAAACCGTCTTACGGCGAAATCTGTGTTCTTAAATTAGCGAATTTGATATTTACGAGCGAGACAAATGAAAAGAAATAAGCATAGCATATATATCGAATATTTTCTCATAAATATATTTGCATCGTGTGGACTGGTTTCGACGCAAAACAAACCAGAATGCTAACGGACTTTATAACATGGCGGATTTAGAATTTTTTCTTCAGTAATTCATACTGATGAAAGTTGACGCCCATTAGGCCAACATCCGAAACCATGGTATATGAGCATCCGAATGGCATAATCTTTAATGATATGCTTTTAAAGTTCTTAATTCTTCATCTTACTGTTATTTTCTGTGCTTTTCGGCGGTTGAATTGGGACTTGAACTCCTGTTTCTAAACAGGCTGGTGCTTCGCGCATCCTTATACTTCGTGCTAATTTAAAATTTTATATGTCGTATTTTAATGTGTATAAGGAACCCTTTTTTGTCAAAAATTAGTTTTAAAAATATGGGAGTTTCTTATACATGGACAGTATTATAATCCCTAACAAAACCATTTTTCCCCCAAAATTTGAAGCCCCCAAATTAGGGGGTTTCTTATACACGAGGATTCCTTTTACACGTGAAAATACGGTACATATCGTGTTTCCCAGAAAGTAAGACCCGGTCTTATATTAATTTTGCATCCAAAAAGCACATTAGGGCTTATTTTCAGAGGATGTCATATTTTTGTGGAAAAAGTCCAAGAAAAACAAAATAGTCTCTTGTCCTCGTGTAAAGGGGAAACCCATGTTTTTAGTTATCAAAAGTTTCAAGTACAAACATTTCATCCTCTTCTAGAACATAGCCATAAATCATTGAAACCCCGAACTTCAGACTGAATTTCTTGCAAATCTATTTCCTGTAGTATCATGCACCCCAATCTCTCATGTTTGGCAATATAACTTTCCTTAAATGAACACTTTTTGTCCAAGTATCCTGTTCGGAACGCATTAGCAATGCAACTATCGGTAATTTTATTCCATGAATTCTTCACTCAATTCACGATTTCTTGGAAGTTGGGCTTAACAAAGTTTCCACACTGATTTCTCTCCATTCTATGTTCGATATATTCATTCACTTCCATCCGCAAATAATCCTTAAAGTGCTTGTTTATTACAAGATCTAATGTTTGTAGATATGAAGCTGTTCCAGCGGGAATCATTATGTGGTCAATTCTTCTTTCAGAAAGGAAGGTTTTCATATCTTTTGTGCGATGAGTACTGGCCGAATTCCAAACTAAAAGACCTCTTTGAGAACCACATAAAACAAGTGGCATAGTTAAATCAACCCATTTTCTTATAACAGCTTGTGTGCACCAAGCCTTTTCTGTTTCAAAGATATAAATGCCCGAAACTCATTCTATTTTCCCTTTTTTGCCCTTTGTGATGAAAAGCGGTGGAACTCTTGTTCCATCAAGACGAATTACTAAAATACAAGTAAATCTAGCATTTTTGTAACTCGCTGAGGCAACATAGATTGACGAAGCACTGGTCTTTTCAATTATCGTTTTAGATCCTTGGCCCATAAATACTGCAGTCTCACCCATAGCAATTATATTAGAGAGATTGTATTTAGAAAAGTCGATGCCATCAATGAAGGACTTGAATGCAAGTGCACGTTGAATCGCTTCAGCATCCTCCAGCTTGAACAGTGTTGTCGATCTTCTTAGAGAGAACTCATATCGCCGAAGGAAGTTATCCAACCAATGAGGAGATGTTTTGAATATCTCTGTGGGTATATCCAACTGTAGTGCCATTTCAAGAGCAATTTCTTGAATATCAGCGCTGCGTACAACCAAAGCCTTTGTTCCCCTGTCAGCAATTCATCTCGTGGTGATATCTTCCAGCTCCGAAAATCACGGTTGTCGACCTAAGATCCACTTTTGTGCTTCTTAGAACTTCCCCATCCACTAGTCTGCTGCGCCATTCGGTGATCCAGCATCTCCTTACAGAAAGCCGTAGGATTCTTGCTATGTGGCTCTTCTTTTCTTATCTTTCTATCTATCTATCTTTTACTTGTTTCAGTCATTTGACTGCGGCCATGCTGGAGCACCGCCTTTAGTCGAGCAAATCGACCCCGGGACTTATTCTTTGTAAGCCCAGTACTTATTCTATCGGTCTCTTTTGCCGAACCGCTAAGTGACGGGGACGTAAACACACCGGCATCGGTGTCAAGCAATGCTAGGGGGACAACACACAAACACACAACATATATATATATACATATATACGACAGGCTTCTTCAGTTTCCGTCTACCAAATCCACTCACAAGGCATTGGTCGGCCGGGGCTATAGCAGAAGACACTTGCCAAGATGCCACGCAGTGGGACTGAACCCGGAGCCATGTGGTTGGTTAGCAAGCTACTTACCACACAGCCACTCCTGCGCCTACTCCAAGGAATAATTATACTCCAAGGAATAATTCTTTCTTTTTACACTCATCTTGCCTGGGGGACAAAGGAGTCAAGTCAAAGGAGTCAATTCCGAGCATGCGCTTAGCGCAGACTTTAGCCAAGCTGTGGTAGTTGGTTTATTTTGCAAACATCACATGGTCTTGCTAATAAGCTGATGCATTTTTGACTAGGTCTTATTCTCGGGGTAGGGCTTATATTAAAAACATCCTGAAAAAAAAAAAAAATATATATACTTATATCATTAACATCATCTCCTTGGTGGTGGCTACTCTCTTATAGCACAGCCAGATTAAAATGCCTATAAACAATACTTTTTGGTTCGTATACTATTTCTTTCTCGAACAGAGATTTTCTAACGGATTAGTTTCCTAGTTACAGAATCAGTGGTTATATGACATTGTGTTTTCCATGTATTGCAAGTGAGGTTGTGTCCACCACCGAGGAGATCCAATATAGATCGAAACCACATGGCCTGGTGGTCTCGGAGCTAAGGTGGCAGGAGTTATCTCCCGCTTGCAATAAATATCGAGTGCTAGAAGCGCATTGAACAAACCAACTGGAGATGTCTTCTTGGAGTTAAAATGGCAGTATCGTCGTGTCTTAGAGGATGGCCACATTAGAGTGGCCATAAGCAATACTTTATATATACATATATTATAAGGGGCGAGCTGGCAGACACCGGGCGGAATGCTTAGCGGTATTTCGTCTGCCGTTACGTTCTGAGTTCAAATTCCACCGAGGTCGACTTTGCCTTTCATCCTTTCGGGGTCGATAAATAAAAGTACCAGCTTCGCACTGGGGTCGATGTAATCGACTTAATCCCTTTGTCTGTCCTTGTTCGTCCTCTCTATGTTTAACCCCTTGTGGGCAATAAAGAAATATATATATATATATATATTATATGTGTGTGTGTGTATGTATGCATGTGTGTGTGTATGTGTGTGTGTATGCGTGGTACGTTAAGTCATCCAGGTGATCCAAGGGAAATAATTCCCTCGCATAGAAGTAAAATTATTGCCCTTACATTATGCTTCACGCGCGCATGTATGTGCGTGTGTATGGATAGTTAGAAAGACAGATAGATCAATAAAAACTTAGAAATGAAGCTAGGATGATAGATACACACACACACACACACACACATATATATATATATATATATATATATATATATACGTATATACACACACACACAAACATATATATGTATACACATACATACATATATGCGTACTTCTATATATGTATGTATATATATGAGATAGATAGATAGATAGATACGTAAATAGATAGATAGATAGATAGATAGATAGATGGATGGATGGATGGATGGATGGATGGATGGATGGATGGATGGATGGATAGAAAGATTGATAGATAGATAGATAGATAGACGAAGATTAAGAGAGAGAGAGAGAGAGAGAGAGAGAGAGAGAGAGAGAGAGAGAGAGAGAGTTAGACATCAGCAATTCCCCTATTATACGCAATAAAGAGGTTGAATAACATAACTCCCCACAATAGAAACTCCGCCACAAAACAATGGGCGAGTCCGGAGACGTCCCCACCCCCACACACAAACACACTCTATTTACACTAATGGCGGAGGGTTGGAGCCTAAAAGAGAGATTAAAAGAGAATAACAAGTTAATGTTATTTGCTAGTTCCTAAGTCGTGTAGATATCTGGTTAAGTGGTCGAACTAAGGAGGCGGCGGTGGCGGTGGTGGTGGTGGTAGCAGGGATGATGGCGCTGTCGTTATTGGTGGTGGTGGTGGTGATGATGATAGTGGCGATAATGATGATGATGATGATGGTGGTGTGGTGGTGGTGGTGGTGATGGTGATAGTGGCGATAATGATGGTGATGATGATGATGACAGTGGTGGTGGTGGTGGTGGCGATAATGATGGTGATGATGATGATGATGACGGTGGTGGTGGTGGTGGAGGTGGCGGTGTTGGA
>NW_021823978.1:2500-17500 GCF_006345805.1 Octopus sinensis | reverse complement strand
CATCATCACAACCACCACCACCACCACCACCACCACCACCACATCATCATCATCATCATCATCATCATCATCATCATCATCATCATCACTACAGAAAGGGAGAACGAGGAGGAATCTCTGTGGAATGTCTTTGATAATAAGTTTTGTCGAATCAGTGTTGCTGAACTGGAGTTAAACAATAGCAGCATCGGTCGTCATCATCATCATCATCATCATTAACACTACCGCCACCACCGGTGCCACCATCAAACACCACTGTTATCCAATCATCATCATCATCATCATCATCGTCGTCGTCGTCGTCATTAACATCTTCACTGTTATCATCATCGCATCACCAAAATCACCGCCATCAACGTCGTCACAAACATAACTATCAAACCACCACTATCACCACCACCATCTCTATCACCACCACTATCACCACCATCACTACCACCACTACTACCATTACTATCACCACCACTATCACCACCACCACCATCATCGTCATCGTCGTCCTTGTCCTCATCGTCATCACAGCCAGCGCAACCACCTTCGCTACCACCATCATAACAGTATCAAAACCACCGCTATCAACATCATCATCATCATCATCATCATCATCAACATCATCATCATCATCATTATCATCACTACTAACACTATCAAAACCTTCGTGTGTCACGGCTGGACGGTCTACCTTGGATGCTAAGATTGTTTATGGTCTTACCTATAACATCTACAGAACAGTTTTGGTATTGTTCTGTTTTCATACGGAGCCATGAAGACTTGTGTGTTCATGGTCAACTCGCCCGGCTACATTATTATGTCTGCTCCGACCATCTAACCATATTGCATCACAAATGTACCGAATACCCGGGACTGGATATTTTCATCGATGCCCCAAATGCTGCACCTTCTTAAATACCACAGAACCAGCAGTATAAACAATTCATAAACCATTTGGGTTTTCCTTTTCCGTTCGTCCCCTCTTGTTTCAAACACGGTGCCATACGTACTGCCTTTCTCAACGAAAGAAATTTCTCTTGAAATATCTGCCATTGCTGTGAGTAAGTTATCGTTGGGTAAATCGAAGAAAGATCCATGGTCCTGGCAAAGCACAGATTATTCTGCTATTGTGGGTTTCTGTAATTCGGTGTGGTAAGATGGCAGACGTCTTGTACACAAAATAATTTTCAAGCTTTCGTACTTTCAGCGAAATTTCCATATTAAAAGGTATTTCGTTAGAAGGAAAGCTTGCAAAGGATATTTTACATAATTCATATGTGCATATATCCTATTTTGTTGTTGTTAACCAGGCTGTTTATTGTGTTGCATTTTCTATAAGAGAGTATAATTTTAAATTTTCAGCCATTTTGTCATAATATAGTTTTATATTTATCCCTTCTGTTTGGTGTAAGATTTTGCTGTGGCATCAAATAGTAAAAGGAAAAGAAAAATACACACAAAAAGCCATCCATCTCATTGTATGATCCCAGCAAGAGGAAGCCATTTCTAAAATATTTAATAAAGTAGTCCGTGTGAAATAAAATTTTAAAAAAATTTCTAAAAATTAAAATTATTTCCTTCAGTTACACTTGTCTGAATTAAGTCTCTCACCACTAACAATAATAATAATATGATGATGATGATGATGATGATGATAATAATAATAATAATAATAATAATAATAATAATAATAATAATAATTACAACAACAACAACAACGACAACAGCAACAATAAAATATGAACAACAATGACAATAATAATAACTTTCCATGCAAATAATCTTTCCTACATAACTTTATTCGATTCTGTAAACAAACAATTAGGTGTGATAATTTTAATGACTTATCAATGTATACAGTGAGTTTCTTTACCCCATGTGTCGGGGAGACACTCGGCTAAAAATAGAAACAAAATTAAAAGAAGAAAAATTCATAGTGATTATTATTATTATTATTATTATTATTATTATTATTATTATTATGATTATTATTATTTTATGTTTGACTTTTGCTTTACATTTGGTACTAGGCGACTTCAACGCTCCCATGATCGATTGGCCCGCATCAATTTGTACAACATCTTCCCGGTTCGGCCAGGCCCTTCTTGACGTGGCTGAAGATTGTTTTCTATCGCAACATGTTGAATATCCGACAAGGCATCGGTCTGGGCAGCAGCCATCTATGCTAGATCTGGTATTCTCCCGCTATCCAAGATCAGTGTCAGACGTATCTGTGTGCGCCCCTCTTGCCAAGAGTGATCATGCGGTCCTGAAGTTCGTCATGCACACAACTTTTTCCACGCCCACGATTACTTCGCTGCCACGTAGAGTCTTCTCTGCAATTAATCTTGAAATTCTAACCGAGGCTTCCGCGCTTCTGGACTGGCGTTCCCTGATGACGTTGTCCTCAGTTGACGAACTATGGTCATCCCTCAAAGCATATGTAATCTGTTTGACTGACCAGGCAGTTCCCGTTGGACTTCCCAAGAGGAAGAAACACAAGCCCTGGGTGACGAAGAAGGTTAAACGAGAACGTCGACTCAGAGATATTGCTTGGGCTGAATTCAAAAATCTGGATTCGACTGCAGCTTTTGAGGTGTACAAAACTCAACGAGACGAGCCGTGAAAATTGAAAAGAAAGAACGCTTCAGTTATGAATACAAAATCGCGGCAAATGCCAGTAGCAATCCAAAAACCTTCTTTGCCCATGTCCAGCGGAATTCCCGCTTGAACAACCAGATTTAACATGGTAGACTCAACAGGCGTATCGATTGAGGACCCTTATCAACAGAGTCAATTATTTGCCGAGGCTTTTTCAACTATTTTCAAACAAGATGATGGTCGTGAACCCCCTCCATTTGATAGATCGGTACCTCCAATGCTTCGATTGATCATCACGCGGGACCAAGTCAAACGTGTTATTCAAGGCCTCGATGTCAACAAGGGTCACGGCCCTGACGGCATACACCCACGGGTTATCAAAGCGTTGGCTCCGGTCATCTGCGAGCCCTTAACACGACTATTCAATATGTCATTGGCGACGGGTGTTATACCTGCAGACTGGAGAACAGCGATAATCTGCCCAATTTTCAAGAAAGGGAGCCGCGAAGACCCGCTTAACTACCGACCGGTTTCCCTTACATCAATAATCAGCAAGATGTTCGAAACCATCCTTAAGAAAAGTATGATGCTCCACCTCCTAAGCACAGCCTCGATCACTGATTCCCAACACGGCTTCGTGCCGAAGAGATCATGCTGCTGACCAACTTACTAGTAATGGAAGAATTGGTGACGCGCATCCTCGATGATAGTGATGCTGTTGACATCGTTTTATTGGACTTTGCCAAAGCTTTTGACTCGGTAAACCACCGCCTACTACTTGTCAAGCTTCAAGCATATAGTTTCCATCCGGATATTGTACGATGGGTTGGTGCCTTCCTCTCAGATCGCTCCTTCCAAGTTCAAGTTAATGGTTCGCGGTCCGACGTCTCCAGTGCGAGCAGTGGCGTGCCTCAAGGTTCAGTGCTTGGGCCCTTGTTGTTCTTAGTCTTCATAAATGACTTGCCCGACGACCTCACGCAACACACCCTTCTATTTGCCGACGATATCAAACTGGTCGCTCCTCGCGGTAGTATAGAGGATCTTCGTCGATGCCTCCACCAAATTTGGAAGTGGTCTAACGATTGGGACCTGTGTCTGAACGTGTCAAAGTGCTGTCATCTGCCTGTCGGCTCTACTCCTACAACTCAACTTGATTTCGAGCCGGTCGTCTGCTGCTGGAGAGGACCGATCAGGTAAAGGACCTGGGTATCTTGGTGGATTCCTCCTTTTCGCCTTCGGCCCAGTGCGTCCATGCTGCCAACAAAGCGCGCGGAATTCTGTTTTTGATTCGACGGTCTTTCGGAGTGCTCACAGCAGCCATATTCCTGCCACTCTATGTCACGCTGGTGAGACCCATATTGGAGTATGGGATTCAAGCCTCTTCTCCTTATCTCCTCAAAGACATACAGCACCTCGAAAGAGTCCAGAGGCTGGCTACCCGCCTGGTTCATGGTCTCAAAAATTTGTCCTACGAAGAAAGGCTGAGGACGCTCGACCTTTATTCTCTTGAAAAACGGCCGCCGCCGTGGTGATCTCATTCTCGCCCACAACATCATAAGCGGGAAGTGTAACCTCTCGAAAGAGCTGTTCTTCACTCCTGCTCCGGAGCGTCGGCTGCGGGGTCATTCCGAAAAGCTCTACCTGCGACGATTTCATCTCAATCGAAGGAGAGGAGCGTTCTCCGTCCGGGTTGCGGATCCGTGGAACAAGCTGCCAGATGAGATGGTGAAGATGCCGACGACCGCTTTGTTCAAAGCCTCCCTGGACCTCAAGTGGCCTGAACTCTTTACATGAACACCACCCTGTACTTAACTCCATGTCCCCCTACATGGCCTTGCTATTTGCTTTTGAGCCAAATTAACTAACTAACTAACTAACTAACATTTGTACAAGTTGGCTCCAAGTCTCACCCAGAGACCTCAAGAGACAACAATTTGGAAGTTCATATTGGTGCTATGCCTAGAGTGCCATATATTTGGTTTTGTACATAGTGCTGTTCTAGAGACTGTTTATGAAACCGTAAGAAAATCATGTTTGTTTTAAAACTTGAGATTACATAGAAAGTATTTCCCGTAGGATATGAGCAGTTCCCAAAAGCACTATCTTTTGAATTTCTGCCATTTTGGGGTTTCCTGGTGTCTGAGCTAGGTAGCAATCAGCTCCTTTTGCTATTATTATTATTATTATTATTATTATTATTATTATTATTATTATTATTATTATTATTATTATTATTATCATTATCATTATCATTATCATTATCATTATAATTATTATTATTATTATTATTATTATTATTATTATTATTATTATTATTATCATCATTGTCATTTACTTTTAATCTGCATGTTTGATGCAATCACCTGCCGGGGCACACCCAGCGCCCTAGGGCAAGTGAAGGTTAAGAGTTGTTGAAATATAGCTGAAAGCTTGGGGAGGGGAAGTAGAGAAATATCTCCATGTAATACAAACACAAACATTTACATTGATAGGGTTTTTCTAAGGATGTGGGCAGTACTTGTTAGTACAATCTTTTGGATTTCCTTGAGACATGGTTTTCCAGGGATATTGTCTAGGTGTTTCTGACATCCCTTTTTTATCATACCTAGGGCACCTACAATAACAGGAACAGTTTTTGTTTTAAGATTCCACATCCTCTGTATTTCGATTTCCAGGTCCTTATATTTACTAAGTTTGTCAAATTCCTTGACAGATACATTTTTATCAGTGGGGACGCTTACTTCTATTAGTCTGCAGGTATTTTCTTCCCTGTCTTTAACAATTATGTCTGGTCGATTAGCCTTGATCGTTCTGTCAGTGTTGACTGGAAAATCCCAGAGGATGGTGACATCTTTACCTTCAACAACTGGCTGAGGATGGTGTTCATACCAGTTAGCAGGAGTGTCGGATTTGTAGTGTTTACATATTTCCAATGTATATACTGTCCTACCCTATCGTGGCGATTTTTGTATTCGTTTGGTGTCAGCACAGGGCATCCCGAAACGAGATGGTCTATTGTTTCGTCAAATGTGTCACAGAATCTGCATTTAGGGTCAGTACCGTTTCGGAGAACGTTAGCCTGGTAATTTCTGGTAAACAAGCTTTGATCTTGTGCTGCCATTATGAAGCCTTCAGTCTCTGCTTTCAATCCAGAACTCTTCAGCTACTGATGGGTTGTTGCTTGGTCTACATCAGCATTTTGGCTTCGGAGAATGTATTGTCCATGCAGGGGCTTCTGGCTCCACCGACTCTCAATTTGATTCTGCCCATTCTTTTTTGCAGTCTGCCTGATTCGCTTTGCTTGCTTGGTAGCAGTGGTTTCTGGCTCTTCACCTGATTCAAGGTTAATGCCTAGTTCCCTTTCGAACTTATAAGCTTCCTTGACAATAGAATGCAGCTTTTTGCTGCTTTCGTGTTCACACACAAGTCGCAGCATCCAGTCTTTTGTACTAGATAGGTACCTGTTCATTCCTACAGTAGAGGTCTTATAGCACAGCTCTAATTGCATCATTCCTCTCCCCCGCTGCTTCTAGGTAGGTACAAGCGGTCTACATCTGCCTTAGGGTGGTGCATGCTCTTGGCTCAGTAACTTTCTTGTCTTCCTGTCCAAGCGTTGGAGTTCCGTAAGGTTCCAGTTAATGATGTTAAAACTGTACTGGACTACTGGAAGTGCCAGGGTGTTAATGGCCTCAATGCAATTTTTGGAGTTGAGTTCAGTCTTCAGTACAAGCCTTATTCTCCTATAGTACTCCTTTCTTATTTTTTCCTTCATAGTAGCATGATGTATACCATCTCCTTCGTTGATTCCTAGGTATTTGTAACTTTCTTGTGGTCAAGTTCCTTGATGTAGTGTCAATATCTAATTAACAGAAGCTGTTTGCCTGAGCTTGCCTCTTACAAAAGTTGCTTTAGCACACTTATCAAGGCCAAAATCCATTCCGATATCATTGCTAAACTCTTTAACAGTTGTTAGCAGCCCTTCTAGCTCTTGGTCATTCTTGGCAAACAGCTTTAGATCGTCCATATAAAAAAGGTGGTTTATAAACTTGCTAAAAACTTTGTACCCATATCTGGCACTATCCAATTCGTTTGAGAGTGGGATCAGTGCCATGCAAAAAAGTAATGGAGAGAGGGAGTCACCTTGAAAGATGCCTCGTTTGATGTTGATGCTGTTGGACTGGCTCATCCCATTACTATGGCTTAGGAAGAGACGTGTGTTCCACATGGTCATGCTATTCTCTAAGAATTTTGAGACGACAGGAGAGATCTTGTATATCTCAAGGGCCTGAGTATCCATTTATGTGGGACACTGTCATACGCTTTCCTGTAGTCTATCCATGCCATACTCAGGTTTTTGTTTTTGCTCCGGCAATCTCTACAATCATTCTGTTTATGAGCAATTGGTCTTTGCACCCATAAGAGTTTCTTTTACAACCTTTTTGAGCTTGTGGAAGGATAGAATTTCGTTCAAGGAAAGCGTACATTCTCTCCGTTATTATGGATGTGAGGATTTTGTAGGTGGTGTTGAGACATGTTATTGGCGGTAATTCTTTGGGTTTTTTGTGTCTTCGGTTTTAGGTAATAGGTAGGTGGTTCCTTCAGTCAGCCAAGCAGGTATTTGCTCTGGGTTCTGAATGACATCAGACAGAGATGCAGCGAGATGTTCGTGTACCTCTGTCAAACAATTCAGCCAGAAGTTAGGGATCCGATCCAGTCCTGGGGTTTTCCATTTATGAGCCTTCCTAAGGACACACCTTAGCTCCTCTATTCCTATTGCTTCCCATTTCTGTTCTTCAAGTTCATCCAGTCTCTCTTTCTCACGTTCTATCCAGTCAGCCTTATTATTATTATTATTATTATTATTATTATTATTATTATTATTATTATTATTATTATTATTATTATTATTTATTGGCCGCAAGGACCCAAAAAGTGAGGACACTATCAAAGGACGAAATACAAAGTACAAAACATGACGTTTATATCAATTAAATTCGCAACAATAAAAATATATAACAAATGACATAGAAACAGAATCCTCCACCTCTAAAAATAAAAAGAAAAGTTCTTCTTCCTCTTCTTCGTTTTTTTTTTGTTATTTTATTGAGTGGGGGTGGGGGAGATCGTTCTGCAAATTGTTTCTCTTCAGCTCTTTTAGTTGTTTTATGTTGTCTCTCGTCAGAGGTTTGTCCTTTATTTTTTCTTCTTTAGAGTTTTTTTTCAGCGGTCTGTACTCTTTCATCTGCAACCATTGTTTCTTCCTTATCACACGACAATGGAGTGGGTGCCACTGGTTACCATTGTTAGGAGACAGGGTATTTGTGGATTTGGTTGCAGGATTGGTAATACAGTTCTATATTTAAGAGATGAGGAATTATGTACATTATTTACATTATTTATATTATTTACATTCGACGGATATTTGTCCTCATCTTGTTTGTTGTTAACTCAACGTTTCGGCTGGTATACCCTCCAGCCTTCTTCAGGTGTCTTGGGGAAATTTCGAACCTGATGAAGAAGGCTGGAGGGATATATCAGCCGAAACGTGTTAACAACAAACAAGATAAGAACACATATCCGTCAAATGTAAATAAAGTAAATAAGGATTGGTAATGTTGTAGTTTCTCGTGCCTTTCTAGGAATTTTGTCTGATGCTGCTTCCGAAACTGGGATGTGTTGCCCTTATTGCTACTTCGGCTGGAATACACGGTTTTTCGTTTTCATTTGTTTGCCTAATTTTTCCAGCCCTTTAGGGCAAGAGGCCCTGAAGTGGTTCCCACATCGACAAATGTAGCAACGGAGTTTTTTTTACCGAGTATCTTCGATCTCGAACCTTTTACTCGTGGCACCCTCGACTGGGAACAGTCGCAGGATTGTTTTGCGGCCCTTGGGAGATTTTAGAACTTGTAAATCCATTTTGAAGACCACTGACTACATGTTACCCCTTGTTAGCCCTGTCACGTCAGTGTTAATGAGTCTGGGTCTTTTATGATGAAGATCTTTTGTGCAGCAAGTGTCCCCGTTCTGCTGCAAATTGGATCTGGTCATTATTCAACCGCTGTGGCAAGGATTAGCAGAAGGCGGTCCCAGAGTGGCAACAGACTTGTTATGGAATATTACTACTGGCGTGAGCCTGGCAAAATAGATAACAGAAAAAGAATACTTGGAATATGAAGAGAGAGAGAGAGAGAGAGAGAGAGAGAGAGAGAGGGGGGGAAGATAATTAGAGAGAGCGAGGGGGCGGACGTAGGGTGAGAGAGAATGGAGACTTCTAGATAAAAAAATCAAATAATGAGAAAACAATGGCCCTTCCAATTGGAGTTGGAAGAGATTTCCAGAAGAGTGCAAGATGAATAACATCGTTCCACAGAGGAGGAAATTGAACAAGAAATAGCAGAAAGATCAATGAATCGCCTGGGGGGGGGGGGAAGGAGTAGTTGCGAGGTTGTAAATATATTTTACTTCACAGAGGGGAAAGTATATTATAGAAAAGGAGAGGAGTTTATTTGAACGTTTAAATGAGACAAGAAATATGGATAAAACGAGATGACTTGCTTTGAGACGAATCGAAAGTGAAAAATTACGAAAAGCAGTAAAGATGTTGGATAAACTGTTCGTGAAAAATCAAAGTTGAGAGCATAACAGATGTAAATAATATCATATGCTGTGCAGTATCTGTTGCATAGAGATTGTTGGTGTGAAAATTCGAGCAGAAAATGGAGTAAAGGCCCATGATGGAAAAAGAAACTTGAGAATAAAATTAAGCAATTCAATAAATATCTTGAAAGGATGAATACTGTAAGAGAAAAGAAGAAGGTGAATGAAAGACTTAAGGAGAGATTCCAAAGAAAATATAGCATCAGAAACAGAGAATTAGAAGCTGATAAAGAAGAGATGAAATAGAATCCCCGGGCAATGATGGGTAAAAATACTCGATACAAACAAAGAATAAATTTCTATCATAACAGGCTGTTCAGAAACAATGGAAGGAAATTGTACCGACAGCCGAAGAATGAGAATGAACATGGAGAGAATGAGCATCGAGAGAATGGTGTAGCAGATGCTGAAGAAGCGAGGAACTTTTGGAAAGATATTTGGAGTAATGAAGGAAAACAAATTGGTTGAGAAATTATAAATAAACGCAGGAGTGGCAGTTTGGTAAGTAGCTTGCTTAACAGCCACATGGTTCTGGGTTCATTCCCACTGCGTGGCACCTTGGGCAAGTGTCTTTTACTATAGCCTCGGGCCGACCAAAGCCTTGTGAGTGTATTTGGTAGACGGAAACTGAAAGAAGCCCATCGCATATATATGTATATATATATGTATGCATGTATGTGTGTGTATATGTTTGTGTGTCTGTGTTTGTCACCCCGCAACATCGCTTGACAACCGATGATGGTGTGTTTGTGTCCCTGTAACTTAGCAGTTCGGCAAAAGAAACCGATAGAATAAGTACTAGGCTTCCAAAGAATAAGTCCTGGGGTCGATTTGCTTGACTAAAGGAGGTGCTCCAGCATGGCCGCAGTTAAATGACTGAAACAAGTAAATAGCAGCAAAAAGTAAAAGACCCTCTTCGGTCATGAATGACCATGGGTTCGCACCTAGAAAGATCCGAGGCACAGGTCCGGGCAAGGTTGTGTATGGAAGACCAGCAATCGCCCATGCATACCAGCCTCCTCTCTCTATGCCACTGATGTTATCCAAGGGAAAGGCAAAAGCTGATACAGCTTGGCACCTGTGAGGTCGCAACTCATTTCTACAGCTGAGTGAACTGGAGCAACGTGAAATAAAGTGTCTTGCTCAAGAACATAACACACAGCCTGGTCCGAGAATTGAACATATTGCCTCATGATTGTGAGCCTGACGCTCTACCCACTGAGCTATACGCCTTCATAGAAGTCGCATGGCTCAGAGGGCCTTATCAATAGCCACAGTAGCAGTATTAGTACTAAAAGGTAACCTTGATATCCAACTTAACGTGGAGGTTGTATTAGAAAACAGAATACTACACTACTTACATTGAGAGGATCGCTCATAAGAACTCGCGGAGCATATAAATTGAAAATCGATCAAGACAAATGAATATAATATTACAGTGGAGAAAACTAAAACGAGACTCAAAAAGACACCCACCTGGAAAGCTGCCCTGAAAATGTGACAAGTATACACAAGGCGCAGGAGTGGCTGTGTGGTAAGTAGCTTACTAACCAACCACATGGTTCCGGGTTCAGTCCCACTGCGTGGCACCTTGGGTAAGTGTCTTCTGCTATTGCCCCGGGCTGACCAATGCCTTGTGAGTGGATTTGGTAGACGGAAACTGAAAGAAGCCAGTCGTATATATGTATATATATATATGAGTGTGTGTGTATATTTTTGTGTGCCTGTGTTTGTTCCCCTAGCATTACTTGACAACCGATGCTGGTGTGTTTACGTCCCCGTTACTTAGCGGTTCGGCAAAAGAGACCGATAGAATAAGTACTGGGCTTAAAAAAAGAATAAGTCCCGGGGTCGATTTGCTCGACTAAAGGCGGTGCTCCAGCATGGACGCAGTCAAATGACTGAAACAAGTAAAAGAGTAAAGAGTAAAGAGTAAAAGAGTAACTATATACACAGGTCTTTTAGTGTCTGTATGGCAAATAGAACACCAACAAGGGTGACAAAGGGAAAGACCATGTTAATAATACGTGAGGTGAAATGCGTTTGTCACTGTTTTCCTGCAACATATTTAACGACGTGATTCGCTTTCATCACTGACCATCAGTCTCCTCAGGGGACACGGGTTTTCTTCGGTAAATGCAACATGATAAACAACGACGGGAATCAACAACAGTAACA
Source organism: Octopus sinensis (assembly GCF_006345805.1). Taxonomy (NCBI): domain Eukaryota; kingdom Metazoa; phylum Mollusca; class Cephalopoda; order Octopoda; family Octopodidae; genus Octopus; species Octopus sinensis. Next base: position 6,073 of record NW_021823978.1, on the reverse strand, counting down.
CTATATATATATATATATATATATATATATATGTATGAAAATGTGACCGCGTGTGTACCGTTGGCGATTTTTCCCCTCCGTCTTCCCTTCTTTGGAACTTTCCTTTTCCTACGTTTCTGACGAAGAGCTCCTCGCGAAACGTTAAACCCTCCAATAATACTATATCTGTTCCACGCCCTCGCGTTGTTGTGTTTTCTCTTTGTGTTTTCATGTTTGGATTAACTTTATAAATATATATATATATAATTGCATCGCAATTTTTAACATTTATGTATTAGCTTTGTTGGGTACTTCTCTAGCAGTATATTGGATATATGTTATGCCATGGAGGGTTGAATTTACAACCCCTATCTCATTTTATATATATATATATATTATATATATATATATATATATATGATAAATAATGAATAAATATATATACGAACGTACACACAGAGATATACATATATTTATGTGTACGTACATACATACATACATACATACATACATACATACATACATACATACATACATACATACATACATACATATATATATATATATATATATATATATATATATATATATACATCTATATATGTCTGTATATGTATGTGTCCATGATCAAAATTATGGAATTCGGTGCTATAATATTCACTGAAACATGTGTAGAATGACGTACGAAAACATTTCAGAACGAATACTTCAGTTCACTTTTACGTCTCACTCTGTCTGTCTGTATGTCTGTCTATCTATCTATCTATCTATCTATCTATCTATCTATCTATCTATCTATCTATCTATCTATCTATCTATCTATCTATCTATCTATCTATCTATCTATCTATCTATCTATCTATCTATCTATATGATACATGCTCTCTTCTTCACTGTAAGTATATATATATATATATATATATATATATATATATATATAATATATATATATATATATACATATATATATATGTATGTATATATATATATATATATATATATATATATATATATATATATATATATATATATTCATATATATATACATATCATATACATATATGTATATGTACTCATGCATTATATGTATATATACATATATAGCAACACAAACATATATGCACATATGCGTTAATATATTTCTATATGCATATATTTTTCTCTTTCTTTTCTCCTTTTCTCTATCCGTCAAGGCATCGTTCTACATCTGGCTTTCTCTATGTATCCATCACTCTCAATATACATATAGTCAACTATCTATCAACCGCAAAACCCTATATTTCTGTGCACGTCTATCTATCTATCTATCTATCTATCTATCTATCTATCTATCTATCTATCTATCTATCTATCTATCTATCTATCTATCTATCTATCTATCTATCTATCTATCTATCTATCTATCTATCTATCGATCGATCTATCTATCTATCTAACTATAAGTCTATCTACGGCCATACGTGATATACGTAAAATATACATTAATATTAATACCTCTATTGTTATGCTATATTTCGGCGAATGCAATATCCATTTATATTAATAAGACAATAAGAAATGGCCCATGGTAAAGGTAATATCTATAAATATCAATAAAACAAATAACAATAAAATATAACAATAAATCAGATAATAGCTATTTCTTTAGAATTAATACGTTCATAACTATATGGGATAGAAGTATGTATGAATGTAAGTATGTATATATGTATGTATGTAGGTATATTTGTGTGTGCAAATATGTATATACATGTGCTTATATATATATACATATATATATGTGTATATATATAATTATATATGTATATATATAAGCATATAAATGTATATACATGGATATATATACGTATATGTATATATACAGGTATTTATATAGTATATATATATATATATATATGTATGTATTTATGTGCATATATGTATGTAGGCCAATCTAATATCTAATACATCTATATAAATACCTGTATATGCTTGTGTGGGGTGTGTTTGTGTGTGTATTTATATATGTATATATATATACATATATAAAATAATATATATATATGTATGTATGTATGCATGTATATATATGCATATACATGATATACATAAATCTATATCTATCTATCAATCATCTATCTAACTATCTATCTGGGATGTATATATATATATATATATATATATATATATATATACATACATACATATATGCATTATATATATATATATATATATATCTATATATATATATTATATATATATGATCCATAACTAGATATGACATTCTGTGAGAGTAAAGTTGTATATACATATATATATATATGTGTGTGTGTGTGTTGTGTGTGTGTGTGTGTGTGTGTGTGTGTGTGTTGGTGTGTGTAAGATATATAGGTACATACTACATACTTATATGTATACGCACACTTATACACGCACGCAGAAAGTTAAATAGGTAAAGATGTAGATATTGATAGATAATTATGGGCATAAATAAATTCTGCATTCATTTATATATATAATTGAATATATATAAATACGTAAGGGAATATATATAAATACATAATTAAGTATATATAACGACGTTTTAACTCTCGTTCATGCAAACACACATACATATGTATGTATATATATATACACAGACACATACGAACACACTTATACATAAATGGTTACATACGAGTACATAAGTAAAAACTCAGATATATACAAAATGTACACACACCACACACACACACACACACACATACATATGCACAAACACATGCACACATATGTACATGTGTGTGTATATAAAATATATTTGTACTGAAATGAAAGACCTAAACCACACACACACACACCATATATATATATATATATACACACACATACATACATATATACATGCATATATACATACATATATACATATATGTATAAATAGATAAATTTATATATATAAATAAATATACATATATGAATACACATATATGAATATACATATATGAATATACATATATACGTATATCTATCTCTCTCTCTCTCTATCTATCTATCTATCTATCTATATTGTATGTATGTATATATATGTATATGTATATATATAATATATATATATATATATATATATAAATATATATATATATATATATATCATACATACATATATAATGTATATATATATATATACATAATTCTTTCATAATTTGTATATATATTATATATGTATTGAATACGTACCAAACATACAGACAGGGCCTCTCTCTCTCTCTCTCTCTCTCTCTCTCTCTTTCACACGCCTCTTTACAACAATATACGCACACTCGCATATCTACGTCACGCACTCACATATACGCGCATATATACACCCATATGCAGATACAGATTTGAAATGAAAGCTGCAAAGTGTCTAAAACTATTTTCCGTCAAATATTTCATTTATGATGAATTTTATTTCATTTTTTAAAAATTATTTTTTAAAGTATCATTAAACCTGTTATAAACAAACACACTAATGTATATAGATATACATCTATACATACATACACACAGACACATATACATACACGAACATACATACTTTACCCATTCTCACATATAAACACACACTGAAGCATAAACATACACACACACGCA
>NW_021823977.1:10000-17500 GCF_006345805.1 Octopus sinensis | reverse complement strand
AGATTTGCTTGTCAGTTGTTTGACCTTAACCAGTTGAGCATGTCCCTTAGTGGCTGACGATATGTGCATCTCTGATCACGAGCAGAAATAGTTCGGGAGCATCATAGCCCTGTGTTGAAAGGAATTCTTGGAGGTTTGGATAATTCCCCTCTGGAAACATAGGTAGTTCGTTCAACATCCTTAAACAATCCTTATTCAGGGACCTTTTGAATAGGATAGGCTACTCGACCAGAAGAAAATTCTAACTGGGCCCCACCTGCAAGGTCATGTGCTGTTTATCTTGATATGAGAACACCATGTCGCGCACATTTGATTTGATGCATGTGCATGGTGTACTTTTATCAGATGGGTAGTCATGGTGGGTATATTGGGCTTCGTATATTTTACCCCAGTGTCACTTTGATGGCATGCACTGCTCTCTCATTCAATAACAAAAAGAACAACAACAACAACAACAACAACAACAATAATAATCTTTTTTAATATAGGAACAAGGCCTGAAATTTGAGGGAGGAGGATTGTCGACTATATCGACCCCAGTGATCCACTGGTACTTATTTAATCGTTCCCGAAAGGATGAAAGAGAATTTGAGCTAAGAACTTAAAGACAGATGAAATGCTACTAAATATTTGGCCCGGCCTGTTAACAATTCTGCCACCTCGCCACTCTATTATTATTATTATTATTATTATTATTATTATTATTGAGTGAGAGAGCAGTTCATGCCATCAAAGTGACACTGGGGTAAAATATACGAAGCCCAATATACCCATCATGACTACCCGTCTGATAAAGGTACACCAGGCACATGCATCACAACCATATGTGCGCGACATGGTGATCTCATATCAAGATAAACAGCACATGACCTTGCAGGTGGGGCCCAGTTAGAATTTTCTTCAGATCGAGTAACCCATCCCGCTCAAAAGGTCCCTGAATAAGGGTTGTTTAAGGACGTTGAACGAAACACCATGTTTCCAGAGGTGAACTATTCAAACCCCAAAGAATCCCTCTCAACACATGGCATGATGCTCCCCCACTACTTCTGCTCGTGATCAGAGATGCAAATATCGTCAGCCACTAAGGGACATGCTCAACTGGTTAAGGTCAAACAAATGACAAGCAAATCTGTGGTATTGAGCAGAATATTTGCTGTAGCCATCTTTTATACCAAGACAAAACAATGTACATGATAACACTTCCAATCAGTTAAGATCAGAAGCCATGAGAGCCACTGCCGGGTACTGCATTATTTATTATTATTAATTATTATTGTTGTTGTTGTTGTTGTTATTATTATTATTATTATTGTTGTTGTTGTTTTTGTTATTATTGTTAATATTATTATATTGTTATTGTTATTATTATTTATATTATTATTTTATTATATTATTAATATTATTATTATTATTATTATTATTAATATTATTATATTATTATTATTAATATATTATTATTATTATTATTATAATATTATTATTATCGTAGTTGTTGTGTTGTTGTTGTTATTATTATTGAGTATTATGATATGATAATGATAATGATAATGATAATACATAATAATATACAATAACAAAATAATAATAATAATATTAATAATAATAATAATAATAATAATAATAATAAATAATAATAATAATAATAATAATAATAAATATACTGTAGGGAGCACAAACCACCTCCAGTGCTTGAAAATGACCACATCTCTCTCATCTGGAACTTCACCATTCAAACTGACAGAACGATAGATGCAAATAGGCCAGACATCATAGTAAAAGACTTCAGACAAAAACATGCCTCCTCATTGATATGACTGTCCCAATCGATATAAATGTATCTGTCAAGACCTACCAAAAACCGAGTAAGTATAAAGATCTTGAAATAGAAATCAGCAAAATGTGGAAGCTGAAGACTAAAACAATACTGTTGTCATAGATGCCGTAGGAATGCTAGCAAAAGGAGCTGATTGCTATCTAACTCAGATACTAGGAAACCCCCAAATGGCAGAAATTCAAAAGATAGTGCTCATGGGAACTGCTCATATCCTACGCAAAATACTTTCTTTGTAATCTCAAGTTTTAAAACAAACAATTTTCGTATATTTTTTTTAGGCATTCACTAGTACAACACGAAGTACAAAACCAAAATAAATGGCACCCTAGGCATAACACCAACAGGAACTTCCAACTTGTTGTCTCTTGAGGTCTCTGGGTGAGTCTTGGAGCCAGCTTGTGCAAATGTAAGGCAAAAGTCAAACAAATAATAATAATAATAATAATGATAACAATAATAATAATAATAATAATAACAATAATAATAATAATGATAATAATAATAATAATAATAACGATGATAACAACAACAACAACAACAACAATAATAATAATATAATAATAATAATAATAATAATAATAATAATAATAATAATAATTGCTACCTAGCCCAGATACCAGGAAATCCAAAAATGGCAGAAATCAAAAATATAGTACTCATTGGAACTGCCCATATCCTACGTAATATACTGACACCCTAGGCATAAAACCAACTTGAAATTCTAACTTGTTGTCACTTGGGGCCCCTGGGTGAGACTTGGACCCATCTTGTACAAATGCAAAGCAAAATTCAAACATATAATAATAATAATAATAATAATAATAATAATAATAATAATAATAATAATAATAATAATAATAATAATAATAATAATAAACTGTTTTCTGTTTTCTTTATTAACCACTAAAGTTCACCAAAAGAAGCAATAAAAGAAACATAAGAACGTGTGAAAACGATAAAACAAACTTTAACAATGAGAAATCCCGCCAAAACGGTGACTTACCGTGGCTGCTCGTGAAAAACCTTCGAAACCACGGAGGTTCCAACAACTAGGGTAAGTGCCTTCTCTTTGTTGTCTATAGGTGTATGTTTCGAATGAGCCTGTTCACTCGTACCATTCCTGCCACATTCACGCACCTGTCGACAAAATTGCTGAGAGATAACAGTTTTATGTGAAAAAGAAAATGTTTCTTCTCAATGCTGCCACGCTGTGAATTTCCAAAATGACGCCGGCTTTCTTCCTGCCTCCAAAGAAAAGCTGCCACACTCATTTATAAACAGAATAAGACTATTTTGTGGGAGTGGGGAAGACATTTTGGTAAAATATGTTTTCAAAATTTCCATTTTGTTTTCTCCGACAGACATGGCTGTTCTCAGAGCTAGTGTACACAGCTGTCTCGAAAAGGTCAGGTGGACGTAGCAAACATATCTGCTATAGTTTACTGCTTGACCGTCGTGCCATACTCCAAATACATTCTGCTCAGGCTAGAGTGTCTGTAGTCCAGCCTGTGGAAGGGATACGTTCCACTGATCACATCAGTACTGTCAGTACTGTTAGTACTCTCTGCGTGGTAGATTAGTAATTCCCTAACTGTTGATGTGCAAACACTAACGTAAGTTGTGATATTTGAAGAAATTTGTTGATCAAAGACTGTTTACAGGATATTTTGATAGAGAAATCGTTGTGGTCGCAGTAACAGCAACATCAACCCCACCACCGCAACAACAAAACAACAACGAAAACATTAGCAATAACAGCAAAGAAAATGACTATCAATACTCACTTCGTTAGTTTTAGGGAGAAGTATTTCCTGGTATTATTTGTCGAAAAGCAGGGTATCACCTTCACCAGTAACAATACCAACAAAAACGAACACCAACACTAAAACAAATGGCGCAAGTGCTCACGCATGCATCAACCAGCCTTCACCCTCCCCTCTATTTTTCACATCGGACGACAAGGAGAAAGAGAAGCAGATTGAAGCATAGCAAACTGTTATTGGAGGACCAAGAGGATCATAACAAAACATCATAGCACATCTATAAAATGTCGACATCAAAAAGCCCGCAAGCTAGCCATCCCTTCAGCCACCAAAACAATATTAAGAAATAAACTACAGAATCAGAAACTTGATAAAAATAGACAAACCCTCAGATATAACAACAACAGGTAAACCCATAAGCATAGCAAAAGAAAAAAAGAAGAAAAGAAAAATGAGCCAATCCAAACACTCAAACGCAAATTCCATCAACTTCCCTGTTGGACAGTGAGAACTGTGATGGTACATTCGAAAGGCGGCGATTTGTACAAAATCAAGAGCTTAGCAAAGAACTAGCGAAAGACAGAAAAATGAGCAGGTTAGAGGAGGCTGTTAGTAAAGGCATTATACTGGCAGAATAAGGGAACAAAGGTTGTTCGATGTACCTATGTGGTGGATGTATAACGCAAACAGAAAGTCACAATTGAATCTTTGATGAAATGAGGTAACACGTGCTACATGATTTCAAGCTGATGTAGTCAGCTTTCTACTTGTACTTGAATCGGAGACAATACATCCCCGAAAGAAGATACGAGGTTCGGCAAAAAGCTGATGATAGCAGCTGTGATATGGAAGACTATGTGGCAGTCTTTACAAATACTTGTCAAACAATTTCGGCAACCTCTTGGCTGAAGTTTACTTCAACTTTCGGTAAACCGGGAGAATAGCCGTTTTATGAGCCTGGGTTTTATATCCCACCGAGAAAGTACGCTAACAATAGTGATGTAATTGACAATTTCTGGCTCTCAGTTCTGCTGATTAGAGTTTAAGATTTGAGCAAAGATGATAGCAAGAGGTTTAACACTTATGAGAGGCGGTGCGTTCAGGGAAGTGCAAACAATTTTGGGATTATGGACCAATTTCAAATCATTGGTTCAACTGAGTTGAACTGTTCAGGATATAATGAGCTGGCATGTTCGTGTTCTTGTAGTAATAATGTACAGAATGACGAAATCCACTTGAATACTCGTGCAATATTGACTTACTGGATTATGCAGAACAACTGGGACCACATGAAATACAGATTCACTTGTCAGTTGACTCACGTTTGAAGAATGGCTCGAAGCCTTCCTTTAGTAGTAGATGTGGGTAGTTCTTCTACATCTAGTAGTTATGAAGTAAGAAGTTGTTATAGAGAACGCGACTGAAAAATTTAAGATAGGAATTTTCATCTCCGGACAAACTTTTGCAACTTTTCGTATTTCTTAAAGAGAATGATTTTAGCTGTAGAGGTCTATTCTTTTGTAAAATTTCGTGGATAAGACTGGCAAAAGTATTATAGTATACACACACACACACACACACACACACATATATATATAGTAAAAAAAAAAGGAGGATGACAATTTCGATTATCCACACGTGGTGAGATGTAATGTAAAAAATAAAAATAACTTCCCCTGTACCGAATAATAAAAATCACCAATCACCTTCCCTTAGATTTTTCTACCTGTTGATTCATTTCTTTCACAAACCCACATACACAACGTGAACTAAAATCTTCTTAAGAAAATACGAAATTACAATAATTTCAATATCATGATTAGCAGGAGCGAAACCGGTCGACAAAAACAATACTCTTTCATTTACAAAATATATTAAATATATATATATATATATTAAAGCTATGTAAACTGTGTGCATTTCCTTGTTTTATATATATGTATATATTCTTTTATTCTTTTACTTGTTTTAGTAATTTGACTGCGGCTATGCTGGAGCACCACCTTTAGTCAAACAAATCGACCCCAGGACTTATTCTTTGTAAGCCTAGTACTTGTTTTATCCCTCTCTGATGCCTAACTGCTAAGTTATTGGAACGTGAACACACCAACACTGGTTGTCAAGCGAAGGTGGGGGACAAACACATACACACATACACATACATACATATATATATATATACGACAGGCTTCTTTCAGTTTCCGTCTGCCAAATCCACTCATAAGTCTTTGGTCGACCCGAGGCTATGGCGGAAGACCCTATCCAAGGTGCCATGCGGTGCGACGAACCCGGAACCGTGAAGTTAGGGAGTAAGCTTCTTACCACATCCACGGCTACGCCATCTATATATATATATATATATATATATATATATATATATATATATATATATTATATTATATATTATATATAGATATAATATATATATATATATATATATTATTATATATACATACATACACACACACATATATATATGTGTGTGTGTGTGTGTGTGTGTGTGTGTGCGTGCGTATAGGCTTGTAAGAATAACTGGAAGAAGATAGTAACTTTTGGGGTATCAGAGCCAACTGGAATTGTCCGTGTGTGCGTATGCATGCGTTGTCCTCATTCTGGGTGACTGACCCGCTCTATGATGGTGATCCTCTCCTGTTATATTGTTATTACTATACATTATTACTTAGCGATTAATATAACTTCATTATAATTGTTAATCTTATTCTTTTACTCCATGTAAATCCTTCACTTGTTTCTTATTTGTTATTTTGCCTTGTTTGTTATCTTCTTTCACATATTTTATCTGTCTCTGTGTTCTGAGTTCAAATTCCGCTGAGGTTGACTTTGTTCCTTTTCTTTTTGCGGTCGATGAAATAAGTACCAGTTGAGCGCTGTGATAGATGTAATCGATTACCCCACCTCTCCACAAATTTCAGGCATTATGTCTAACATTATTAATATATTTTATATTTTAACTTGTTTTAGGTGCATTTTAGCTCTAGCCGAATCTCTATCTGAGATCTAAGGCCAGTAACTATGTTATAACGATAAGAATATCCTCACGAGATGGGCTGTTGAGATTAGCATAATCTTTTGGGCATCATGTGTATTTGATTTTCCAGGCGTCTTATAACTGAAGATTGAAGGCCTTTTTTTAATCAAGCCTTGTTCACCTATTACTTCCCATAGAGAAATAGTTTCTAGTTTTCCCATTCGACTGATTTCTATCTCTAGGTCCTTGTATTTAGCTAAGTTTTCGAATTCTTTGAGATATTTCCATGAACTGGTACTGTCATATCTATTTGACAGAAGGCATTTTATCGATGGTCTCTGATAACAATATCTGGTCCATCGAAATTTACCTGTCTGACAGTATGGATGGTAAAGTCCAATAGAATAGTAGCTTTATTATCCTCTGTGACTAGTTTCGATGGTGTTCATACCAGTGTTTATGAAACCGAATGTCAGAATAACGACAGATGTTCCAGTGTTCCAGTATTCTGTCATATTTGGTTTTGTACTCGGTTATTATGAGTTTAGAACACCCAGCCGCAATGTGGTCGACGGTTACAATACTGTTATCACATAGTCTACAGTGTTCTTCTTCTTCTTCTTCTTCTTCTTCAAAAATGGTCGATGATGGCAGAGTAGCAGAAATGAAAAGGAAGAGAGAGAGAGAGAGAGAGAGAGAGAGAGAGAGAGAGAGTGAGAGAAAGAGTGAGTGTGAGAGAGAGAGAGAGTGAGAGAGAGAGAGAGTGAGAGAAAGAGTGAGTGTGAGAGAAAGAGTGAGTGAGAGAGAGAGAGAGTGAGAGAGAGAGAGAGTTGTGAGAGAGTGAGAGAGAGAGAGAAGCAGAGAAAGAGAGAAGGAGAGAGAGAAGTGAGAGTGAAAACTAAATGAAGAAGCAA
>NW_021823977.1:0-2500 GCF_006345805.1 Octopus sinensis | reverse complement strand
CCACTGTCAAGACGGGTCACATGGAAGTTGTTAGAAGAGAGATCGACATTCCAACGACACCAGATGCATTAGAAAGGGAGAACCGCGTGGCTGATGGTGTCTCGCTCTCTGGTCGGTCTTTGAAGGAACTTGCGGACGTGTGTGTGTGTGTGTGTGTACCAGATGTATGAGTGTAGAAGTGGGCGTCTGATGCTTATGTGTGTGTGTGTGTCTGCTAAACGTCTGTGTAAGCTGGCGTGTGGGTGAGAGCTGATTGCATTGTGCTTGCTAGGGTGTGTGTACATAATGTGTGTACATGTGGGTTTATGTGCGTCAGCTACGTATATCAGCTGCGTGTGTATCAGTTGTACGTATGTGTGAGTGAATAATTGGGCGCAGGTACCTGCTGTATATGCGTATATATTTAAAATGCATGTATGTGTGTTTGCGCATTTATGATTGTGAACGAGAGTACGTACATGTCAGTATTTATGTGTAACCATGAAAGACCGACCAGAGAGCAAAGCGTCACTTCCGTACACCATCAACATTGCTCTGCTCCATCCAACACTGCCTTACATCATATTCATATTACCGTACATCAGACCATTGTATTACATTAGACTGTAATACATAACAATACTACAATACGTTACACCAATAGTATCGTATAGAATGCACCATACCAACACTATCATCTACCCTTCCAACACTGTCATACACAACTTCAATACTACAGCAGTTTAATATTGCCACACACCACTAACACTACCATACACTTCGCCAAAACCACCACACACTACTGCACACCTAACCAAAATCGCTTTACACCAACAGATGTACATCAGGCAAACACTATGATACAGCATACCAATACTACTCTATAGAGCGGATGCACTTCCAATCCCGTACCTACACTACCATACCTGATACTAACATTACTATACACCATACCAATGCTATCATACACTACAACACACCGAACAACATTACAATACACTCCCCGCCGCTGTCACCATACACCACATCGAAACTACCATTTAACACACTAACCTGGCTATACACCATTCCATCACTATCATACTTTACAGTCTCATACACTATGCTAAAGCAATACTTCCATATAATGTGAGATACCAGGCATGCTAGGAGTACAGCCAGCTCTTTGTCAAATTATAGCTGACGGTCTTCAAAAAGCCAAAAACAAGGTGATAGGTGCGAAACTCCCCCATAAAATAGTCATAACTGGTAATATTGTTGACCTGTGGAGCAATTACAAAGCCAGCAGCATTTACCAAACAAAAGCCACTCGACTTTTAAGAAGCATCAGCCAATCTCCCTCAAATCATACTCAACTTTTTTTTATATATATAAGCACGGGATACCTTCAATGCCGTAGTCTTACATATAGCTAAAGGTCGAGATGCTCATGACTGAAACACTTTCCGTCTGATCTCTGTTTTATCGGAGCTGACTTTTGTTGAACATTAGCAAAAATAAATACACCAACTATATTGCTTAATACACCATTCCTGTCAAATACACCCACTTTCCAATAACAATCTACTGTGGTATAGAATATTGACATTTATTTTGCTATACACCCAAACAGCACAACACACTTCCATGGTACACAGTAACTATACTTTATAACATATCTAAATTACTGTAGTACACAGCCACACTACAATGTACTACACACCAACATTACTGCAAAGTATACATGCACTAATTGTCCTGCAGTATACACTAACTATACAACACACGGAAACAGCCGTATTATAGACACGAAACACCACATACTATATATATACAATACGCTAAATATAGTTATACAATCATGTAGACCGGTAATATAGAACAAGCCAACAATATTATAATATATACTGAATATACTATACACCATCGTCATAAACAGCATCGTAATAAACACTATATTGTACGGCAATACTGTAGTATGCGCCTGATATAAAGGAGCGTGGCTTAGTGGTTAGGGCATTCAGCTCACAGTCGTAAGGTCGTGAGTTCAATGCCTGGTGGCGCTTTCTGTCTTTTGTGCAAGACACTTTATTTCGCTTTATTGCTCCAGTCCACTCTGCTGGCAAAAATGAGTTGTACTAGAAATTCAAAAGGACCAGCTTTGTAACTTTGTGTGTCATTCTGAATCTTCCCGAGAACTACGTTAAGGGTATGTCTGTCTGTGGAGTACTCAGCCAGCCGCTTGAACATTAAATTTCACGAGCTGGCTGTTTGATGGATCGTCGTAAACGACGGAGAGCCGAATCAGTGTAGTATATACATGCTATATAACACAGCTTTAGTAAATGGCTACTGTGCTACACAACTCATGAACACTTTTGTGATATATACACCAAGTATATTATTCACGTACAGAACACAAACGCTGCAACCCAAATTCCCTCATATAAAATACGTCAGTTAGATGGTTTATTATAATGACACTTGTAAATCAATATTTCTAGTGATTCCTTGATTGCTGATCTGGATATACGAGCAATTC
>NW_021823976.1:2500-5000 GCF_006345805.1 Octopus sinensis | reverse complement strand
TCTCAAGTTTCCCGCCTATGCCGAGACCACGCAGTTTGTGACAGATCATACCATGGTCGACTTTATCAAAGGCTTTTGCAAAGTCAAGATATATTACATCCACATTTGAGCCATTTAGTAGCTGTTTCAACACCCAGTCATAGTGTTGCAGGAGCTGTGTTAGGCAGCCTCTACCTGGTCGAAATCCATGCTGGGTGTCAGACAGTAAGTCATTTTCTTCAAGGAACATGATTAGTTTCTTACGGACTATTCGTTCCATGACTTTGCTGATGTGTGAGGTCAGAGAGATAGGCCTATAATTTTTAGCATCTGCTCTGCTACCTCCCTTATGGATAGGGCATATTACCCCCTCTTTCAGTTTGACTGGGAGCTTACCTCCTGCATCATTGTACATATATCAATATAATGTTTGTATGTAATTATGTACTTTTACTTGTTTAATAGAAATAGTGTTCTGAGTTATACGTATCCGGACTGTTGCCATAGTAACGAAGCTAAAGCACGAAGGGTGAAGCCGCTTGGCACAGATTGACCCTGAACTCTGCTGTGCATGCGCACTAAGATTTAACGTTGTACCTTACTTCTGTTGTTTACAGCAGTGCTTGGAAGGAAGGTGTGTAGTGTGATCTTAGCATTGACCATGACAGAAAAAGTTGCGCATCAAATTTTGTCAAACGCTTGGCGATACCTGCTCAGAGGCTTACGCAAAGTTTTCAAAATGTTTTCATCTTTCTTGACACAACCAAAGAGATTTTGTGCAACTGAAACCCGAGTGTCTTTTTGGTCAGCTGAAAGCAGTTTAGGCATAAACTTGGCAGACACGCGTCTCATACTCAAATCTTCAGTGATAATTGACTGAACTGAACCGTATTTAATCTGCACGTCCTCTGATAACTACGGATAGTGATTCGACGATTTTCCCTCACAGTTGCACGCACATCTGCGATGTTTTTTTTCAGTTCTGCTGGTTGCGGGTCTCCCAGAACGTTCGTCAATATCGACACTTTTCGGCCATCTTGGAAACGTTTGAATCACTCGTATTCTTGTGTGCGGCTCATACACTTCTCTCCGTACACTTTCTGCAACTTTGCGTATGTCTCTGAGCAGGTATCTTTGTCATTGTCAATGCGACGGTCACATGCTACACACGTTCCTTCCAAGCACTGCTGTAAACAATGGAAGTGAGCTAGAACGTTAAAACTTAGTACATATGCACAGCAGAGTTCAAGGTCAATCTGTGCCAAGGGGTTTTCCTCTATGTGCTTTAGCTTCGCTACTATGCCAGTGCGGCTACTAACTGATCAGACGACATATACGCACAGAATGTAATCTAAATGCCACGAGGCATGTTAGAATCTTTGTGAAGTGGGGATGAGAATCAAATCGACTTGTTTAAGCGATTCCTCACTCATCGCTTATCTCGCCGTCTTTGTACGGCGGTAAATTCGCGCAAACAAGGTCTGATGAGTCTTTTGTTGAGAAACAACACTGCTCTGGACGAGCATAGGTACTCTGTGTGTGTGTGCTAAGAAGACATCCACATCTGCGTGTATGCGTATGTAACAGCAAACGTGCTGTTGGTGATTCCTTTTCCTTCTTTTGTACTCTTCCCGTTCCTCTTTTTGACACCCAAAAAACAATGCTCGAAACGTCATAAACACTCTGTTTTTACTGAGCTTTAAATTAATGTTAAACTCATATATAAATATAATAAAAGAGCAGAGTTGGTTTCTGGTCTTCTCACCCTCTTTTGTACCACTGGTTTTATCGCTAATTCTTCTAAAGAACGGTTTCAGTACTGTGCATCACTTTATACACTGAAAGCAAAATTCAAGCACAGAAACCTTTTGGACCCTAGAGACATTTGTACAGACACAGGGGCTTCAAGAGCTGTCTTGCTCGGCCACCAGGTGATTTGCATTTCCACAATGTATACACATTCTTTTGTTCTTTTACTCCTTTACTTGTTTCAGTCATTTAACTGCGGCCATGCTGGAGCACCGCCTTTAGTCGAGCAAATCGACCCCAGGACCTATTCTTTGTAAGCTTAGTACTTATTCTATAGGTATCTTTTGTCGCATTTCTATGTTACAGGGACGTAAACACACCAACATCGGTTGTCAAATGATGATGGGGGGACAAACACATCCACACAAACACACATACGCACGCACACACACACATATACATATATACGACGGTCTTCTTTCAGTTTCCGTCTACCAAATCCATTCACAAGGCTTTGGTCGGCCCGAGGCTAGTATAGAAGACACTTACCCAAGGTGCCACGTGGTGCGACTGAACCCGAAACCATATGGTTGGTACGCAAGCTTCTTACCACACAGCCACTCCTGCGCCTATATGTATAAATGCTTATTTACTTGAAGATGTGCGGCTGCACAACTATTGTGCGATTATGTTTTTTATTTTATCTTTTATTTTTTACCTGTTTTAGTCATTTGACTGCGGCCATACCGGAGCACAGTTTTGAAGCGTTTCA
>NW_021823975.1:15000-20485 GCF_006345805.1 Octopus sinensis | reverse complement strand
AATGTGAGAAAATATATAAAAATATTCACAAAAAGGATATACAGTATTCTTTTTATACATATCCATTGACGAAAATTTCAACAAACCATTCATCACAATTCAGGCAAATAGAACAAAAGAAAAGTATTTTAAAATTTAAAAAGACTTACTTTACTTTTGTTGGTAAAACCTTCTACGGTAGGTTTGTTTGAGAATCTGCAAATTGAATAAATGAGAAAATTCCAGATTAGTAAAGTGAATTTGTCATGATGAGTCTAGAATCGAATGATTCACTCTTTATCTTTTAACTGAGAATGGGGAATATAAGTGATATGGAAGGATTCTGACCACCTCAAGTGACTAAAAGTGCACTGACACATTTCTTTAAAATCAACAACTGTCGAGTTGACAGCAGCAATTGACTGTGAGCAGTTTATAGAGGGGAATTAGCCTCATGCAGCAGTAACAGTAGTGTATCGCGTAAATACTTTCTCCCCTCTACCCAAATTCGTTAAATTGTTTTATCCAGCACCAGGATTTAAAAGTGGTGACGAGATATTCGAAGCTTGGGTTAAAATGTTTCGGTATGGAACCAGAGAAAAAAATCGTTAACATGGAGGACTTATTGACCTGGGTGGTGTAGTTGCACCAGCAACAACAGCTGCAATAGCGATTATAACAACAACAACAAAACCAGCATTTGCTGGAGTTAATATGGAAGCAGTCTGAAAATACTTCAGGTTTATACTCGCCAGACAGTGTAGCAAACGCCATTGGAGAGTTCAGTTTTAATCAAGAAAAAAGGAACTACGTTCTCTGCATGTTTTTGAAGATACGTAGAAAGTTTCAAAGAAGAATGTAAAAGTTGTTCTGACGAGAAAAAAGTACGACTACTTTTAAGAAAGTTATTGCCTGCCAAACATGAAAATTATAGTAACTATATTATGCCCAAGAAACCAAGTGAGATTTGTTTCGATGAAACAATTATTTATCGAAACTTATCAGTGAAACAAGTTCCCTGTTCAATACTCCCTGGGATTGTTAACAGATTGTGAAAAATTCAAATTAAAGGAATTAACTTTGGACATGTTCAAATGTCTAATTTTTGTTCAAAGACTAACTGCAAGCAAAGATGCAGATATACGTTCCCAGATATTAACGAAAGTAGAACAGGACCAAAAATTAATTCTCCAGGTAGTGGCAGAAGCATGCCAAAGGGTTATGAATTTAAGATATAACACAGGTAAAATTGAAGAAAAAGATTGCTCTCATAATCATGTGTGTCGACCTGTAACGAGTAGTAAAAAAGAAAAATATGTGAAGACTGAATCCATGTTATGAGTGGGGTGGTCTGCATTTTAAAAATAACTGTCCGTTTAAAAAAAAAACGTTTTAAGAGTAGTAAAAATGGGCATAAAAAGCTCACACTATAGAGAGTAACAGAAAAAAAAAGCTCGAAAGAAAAAAATTCTGGGAAATCTGTATTGTCAATAGTAATCAAATAAGAAAATTTGTATTCATAAAAATGAATGATGTTGATACCAAACTACAATCAGATATGGAAAGTGATATCTCTATAATTAACGCAGATACATGGAAAAAAAATCGGGGGTCTAAGTTTAAAAGAAAGTCGAAAATTGCACCATGATGCTTCAGGAAAAAAATTACATTTTAAGGGCGAGATTACATTTCGTGAAAAAACTTTAAAAGCCAAAGTTTTTGTGTTGAATAATACGGAAAATTTATTCCGAACAGACTGGATGGAATTATTTAACTTATGGGATCTCTCCATAAATTGTTTCTGTAAAAATATGAATTGCTTTTCTGCCAGTACAAATAAGGCGTCGGACGGATGAAAAATAAAATTTAAAAGATTTTTCCTGAAGTTTTTTTCTGATGAATTAGATTTGTGCACCAAAAACAAACGCGAAGTTTCAACTACAAGGAAATGCTATAACGGTATCTAAACCAAAACGAACTCCGCCTTTCGCAGCGTTGAAACAAATAAATGAAGAATTTGATAGACGTAAAAAGCTTGGGGTTACGGAAAAAATTGTTTATGCTGAATGGGCATCACCAACAGTTTACGTCAAGGAAAAGCAATAAAATCCAGGTATGTGCTGATTTTTCTAACAGGTTTAAACGAGTATTTGATGACACATAATTACCCACTATCAAGTCCGGAAAAAATATTCGCCAAGTTAAATGGCGGAATTTTTTTTCAAAGTTGAACGTATCTGAAGCACACCTACAGGTACAACTTGAGGAGGAATGTTAAAAATGATTAACAATAAATGCACAGAGAGGAGTATATAAATTTAACAGACTTCATTTTGGTGTAAAGGCAGCACCAGGTATTTTCCAACGAGTCATGGACACTATGCTCGCAGTTGCGGATTTCGCAATAGCCTACATGGATGACATACTCATTAAAAGCGAATCCCAGGACCAGCATGTAGGGCAAGTGAAATATGTGTTCGAAAGAATAAAGGATTACAGCTTCAATTTGAGTGAGGAGAAGTGTGAATTCTTACCGAAAATAAAATCTCTAGAGCAAATCATCGACAAATGGACGTCGACTAGATGTATTGAGGGCAGATGCAGTTAAAAATATGCGCCATCCATTAAACATATCGATCTTACAAGCTTTTTTGGAAGTTGAAAATTATTATCAAAATTATATACCAAATATGCACAAGGTAAGAATTCCACTAAACAATCTACTAAAATAAGATATAAATTGGAATTGATCTGAAATGGTCAGGTGTTCGATGAAATTAAGAAAAAAACATTAACATCTGATTTGTTTTGTGTAACGTCATACGTGAATTGCCAGTTACATTGCAAGACATAAAAAGTAAAAGCGGAAGACGACAATGTGTTCATGTATGCACAAAGAGCCGCACTGCAGAAGCGATTACTAAAGTAATTTCACATTAGTTACCCAGGGATTTCGGGAATGAAATCATTAATGAAAAGTTACGCATATTGGTCAACAATGGACCGTGACATTGAAGAACTAGTAAAATCATGCAGAGGCTGTGCCCTAGCTGCAAAAATACATCCTTAAAGGACCCATATTCCGGGACCATTGGAGTGGGATGCGCTGCTCGACCCGAAGAAAATTCTAACTGGGCCCCACCTGCAAGGCCATGCGCTGTTTATTTTGATATGACGTCACCATGTCGCGCACTTATGCTTGTGATGCATGTGCCTGGTGTACTCTTATCAAGCGCTTAGTCACGATTGGTATACTGGGCATCGTATGTTTTACCCCAGTGTCACTTTGATGGCGTGCACTGCCCTCTCACTCAATTATAATAATAATAAATGCCCTGATGCCGTACCAGAAACTGTCCCTCGTGGCTTCTCATCTTGTCTGATTGGAAGTGTTATCATATACATTGATTTGGTTTTGGTATAAAAGATGGGCAACAGCAAATTTTCTGCTCAATATCACAGATTTGCTTGTCAGTTGTTTGACCATAACCAATTGAGCATGTCTCTTAATGGCTGACAATATTTGCATCTCTGATCACGGGTAGCAGTAGTGGGGACCATCATAGTTATGTGTTGAGAGGAATTCTTTGGGGTTTAATTAATTCACCTCTAGAGACACGGGTACTTCGTTCATCTAACTGGGCCCCACCTTATTCAGGAACCTTTTGAGCGAGGTGGGCTACTCGACCTGAAGAAAATTCCACCCGCATGGTTATGTGGTATTTATCTTGATATGACGTCACCATGCTGCGCACATATGTGTGTAATGTATGTGCTTGGTGTAACCTCATTAGAAGGTTAGTCATGATGGGTATACTGAGCTTCCTATATTTTGCCCCGGTTTCACTATGAAAGCATGCACTGCTCTCTCACTCAATAATAATAATAATAATAATAATAATAATAATAATAATAATAATAATAATAATAATGATAATAACAACATCATCAACAACAACAACAACAACAACAATAATAATAATAATTAATAATAATAATAATAATAATAATAATAATAATAATATTAATAATGAGAAGAAGAAGAAGAAGAAGAAGAAGAGAAGAAGAAGAAGAAGAAGAAGAAGAAGAACCTTATCGATTGAAGTTTCTATTTAGTATTTTTCGCATCCACCAGCTTTCAGTTATACTGTTACATCTCTTATCCTTCACTCGCCCTATGACGCTAGGTGTGGCTCAGCTAGTGATTGTAACAAACATGCAGATTACAAGTAAATAATAATAATAATAATAATAATAATAATAATAATAATAATAATAATAATAATAATAATAAATTCCCTGATGCATTACCAGACACTGGCTCTCATGTCTTCTGATCTTAACTGATTGGAAATGCTATCATTTACATTGATTTGTTTTGGTATAAAAGATGTGCTACAGCAAATATTCTGCTTAATATCACAGATTTACTTGTCAGATGTTTGACTTTAATCAGTTGAGCATGTCCTTTAGTGGCTGTCGATTTGTGCAGAAGTAGTGAGGGAGTATCATAGCCATGTGTTGAGAGGAATTCTTTGCGGGTTTTGAATAATTCACGTCTGGAGATATGGATGCTTCGTTCATCATCCTTAAAACAAGCCTTATTCAGGAACCTCTTGAGCGGAGTGATCTACTTAAACTGGGTGGCTGTGTTGCATGTGCTAGGTGTACCCTTATCAGAAGGGTAGTCATGATGGTTATACTAGGCTTCATATATTTCATTCCACTGTCATTTTGATTGCATGCGCGGTTCTTTCAATCAATCAATCAATCAATCAATAATAATAATAATAATAATAATAAATAACTGGACTCGTTAAAATGTCACGGAAAATAAAAATGTAAGCATCTGTAAATTGTGTGCGTGTGCTATGAGAAATGTTTCTGTATTGTGACAATTACAGAATATAGAAAGTGGTGTAAAATCAGTAATTATATAACCCTTGCTACCCTGGGCACAGGGCTTGAAATTTGGGGAGACGCGATAACACGATTACATCAACGCATGTACGGAACTGGTACTTATTGCATCGACCCCGAAAGGATGAACGACAAAGTCGACCATGGCAGAATTTGAACTCAGAACGTAGTGACGGGGGGAAGTACCGCTAAGCATTTTGTCCAGTCTGTTAACGAATCTGTCAGCTAACCGCCTTAGAATAAATTGAAAAAAAAGCAATAACTATATAATCCAACCCAAATATCTCAGTTACGCATACGTAAGCAGTATTACTAGTTAGCCATAAAATACATCGCACATATTCAAAGAACCTTCTTGGTTTAGTGGAACGGAACCTACTTCTGCTATTCTTTTACTCTTTTACTTGTTTCAGTTATTTGACTGTGACGATGCTGGAATATCGCACTTTAGTCGAAGAAATCGACTTCTGGACTTATTTCTTGTAAGCCTGGTGCTTATTCTAGCAAACTCTTCTGCCGAACAGCTAGGTTACGGGGACGCAAATATACCAGCATCGGTTGTCAAGCGATGGTAGTGAGGGGCACA
>NW_021823975.1:5000-10000 GCF_006345805.1 Octopus sinensis | reverse complement strand
TGCTCTCAGTAATGACACATTGAAAACAAGCACAGGCGGAGTCCCTGCTCAACCTCTTATTTTTATCTCATGTTGTCACTGCACTACCGAGCATAGCTCTGAGCACCTTGGGTATGTGCTGCGGTTTGTTGTGGTCCTCTTATTTTCATATTTGTGCTATTTTCTATGTTTATATTTACTTGTAAGTCCTAGTATTTTTCTTATGCATTTTTCTGAATACTTTTTATCATACCTAGTGTGATACAAATTATTTGTTTCTGTTTTTAGATTCCACATTCGTGTTACCTCTACTGCCAGATTCTTGCATTTTGATAGTTTCTCTATTTATTTTAGAGAAACTTTGTCATCTGTTGGTATTGATATATCAAGTAGAAAGCATTTTTTTATTGATGATCTCTAGCAACTATACCCGACCTGATAGCCTTAATTTCTCTATCTGTGTGTATTGAGGAAGATTTGGTCTTGTGTTGAAAATAACAATCCTTTAGTCTCTACTCTGAGTCCTGAGCTTCTCAGCCATTGTTGGGATTTTGCTTTGTCTATTTTGCGTTTAGTTTAACCCAATATTTGCCATAATAGGCTTTTCTTGCCATCGTTTTATCATGATCCGTTGCTGTTCCAGTTTTAGTTTGGATTTCAGTTATTTTATATCGTTTGTTTTTTCTTCTTTTTCCTCATACCTGTTAGATACTACGACTCTTTTCGGTTTTGATCGTTTTTGTGGCTATTTGTAATAGTTTTCCTTGCGTCTGAAGTAGGTATTTCTGTAGTCCTAGGTGGTTATTTTGTAAAGGTTTTCTAACTGTATAAGGCATCTACCACCTTCCATACGTTGTATACAAAACATTTTAATGTCAGATTTTGGGTGGTGCATCCTAAATTCTGTCACTATTTTTCTTCTTTTCCAGTCTATTTTGATTAGTTCATTTAGCGTCCAGTTAAGAATATTGTCACGGTAACTGTGACGGCGAGTGTTGATACCTATTATCTTGTTTTTTGCATTGAGCTCTTTTTCAGTATTACTCTAACTCGTCTATAGCATTCTTTTCTTATCTTCTCTTTCGTTTTCGTTTGTTGTTTCTTACCCTGGCCATAATTAGACCCTTCTTCTTTCTGCGACTGTTTTCAGTTATGGCTTTAGTGATAAGTAGCTGATCTTTACAGCCCTTGCAACATCCCTTCTGCTCTTCTGGAAACAAAAGCTATTTTCTTCGATACGCTTACCCATTCGCTGTGATATTATTGAAGTAAAGACTTTGTAAGATGCAGAGAGACAAGTATTCTGTTTGTAATTTTGTGGGTTTACCGTTTCAGAGGACTTGGGAATTAGGATAGTTTTCCCTTCCGTGAGCCATTCAGTCATTGTCTCTGGCTTTGCTAGTATTTCATTAAATTTCTCAGCCAGCCTTTTATGTTTTCTTGGCAGGTATTTTAACCAGGACTTAAGGATCTTGTGCCCAGGTGCCTTCCAGTTGTTTAGGTTTTTCAGTGCCTGGGTGACCTCTTCAGTTGTTATAGGGGCCAGAGTTGTTCAGGTGCTGTTTTTGTTATTTTAAAAGACATTTTCTGAGGTAGTTCCATCGACGACCATATTTCTTTCCTAAATTCTTCCATTTCTGCTGGTGCTGCTGCATTGATCTCTAAGTTATTTTTGCCAAGTTCTTGGTAGAATCTTTTGGGGTTAGAGTTGAACTTTTTCTTTTGTTCCAAGAAATGTTGGCGTTTCTCATACTGGCGGATTCTTTGTGCTTTGGTAAGGATATTTTGCTTCAGCTGTTCTTTTAACTCAGGCCTACCTTGTTCTGCAATTTTGTATTTATTGAGTATTTTTCTTGTTTTCTTGTTAATTAGTAGTGTTGATTGTCTATTACTTTCATTAAGGATTGACAGATTATTTCTCTTATTTTCATCAAATATGCAGCGACGACCTTGTTCTTCATTTTTTTGTGCAATATATTGTCCAGCTCCAGGATCCCAAATTACTTGTACCCATCAGCATCCGGGTCTTCCATTCTCTCTCAGTTTGGCCCTCCTATACTCATACAATTTACTCTTTCCCACGCTTCAAAATAAGCACCGAAAACTTCGAGATACCTACTTCCGTCCCTATATCCATGTTGCACATTTGCACAGCCTCAATACCAGCCTTTCCTTTTCAGACTTTCCTTTTCACCATCGTCATCACCATTATTTTTCAACAACTGATTGCTTCAAGTAACTTTCTATTGGCTGGTTTTGCTATGGGTCATTCTTTACAGCGTTTACTTTTCCGCAGAACACCGCCCATGGAATGTGTTGACGTTTCTTTCGTATTTATAATAATTGTTGATGTATAAACGAGAGTCCGCGAAGAAACAGTAATGCGCATTCTCTCCCCGTTTGGCAATTCTTTGCCCCTACATTTTACTCTTTTCTCCCGCTTCAAAGTAAGCACCGAAAACTTCGAGATACCTACTTCCGTCCCTATAGCCATGTTGCACATTTGCACAGCCTCAATACCAGCCTTTCCTTTTCAGACTCTGCTGTTTGCGAAAAGTTTTAAATCAGCCATAAGAGGTGAGACGAGGTCCATTCTTTCTCAGCTTGTAGTGCCCATTGATTTTGCATAGGACTGCAGAAAGTTTTTAAATCAGTATTCTACATATTCTTGATGCGTAAAACAATTTCTGTATTGATTCTTAAATACGGTAAATGTGATCGACCTAAGAGACAGAAAGTTGAAACAGCAAGAAACCACAAGCTAGCAGCGTATTTAAATTTCCAGGAAATGTATGTGAACTAATGTGAGTTTGGAGAGTGAGATGGGGTGGGCACCCACAGTGACTTAGTATTATAAATAATGACAAGAAGGAAAGCATTGGTATAAGGAAGGAGTTAGAGTCATCAAAAGACCGATAGAAAAGGATGTCAGTAGAATTCTCTGACGAAATTAGAGAAGAGGCGAGGAACAAGACAAGAGTCACATCGGATCACAAAGGCGCAGTAGGGTTATAGATAAGGAGTAATTAAGTGAATCATATTTTAGGGATACTAAACCACTAGGAACCAGACGTGGCTTGAGATGTGTCATTGGGGAGGTTGGTAGGTGGAGCGTCAACCTGTAATGTGCGGTCAAACAAATGATTTATCTATCCACCTAAGGAAATATACACGTGTATATATGCATATAGACACGTACACATACATACACAAACCCCAAAACAAACCCATAATCCCGAACAATATGTATGTGTGTGTGTGTCTGAGAGAGAGAGAGAGAGAGAGAGAGAGAGAGAGAGAGAGAGAGAGAGAGAGAGAGAGAGAGAGAGAATCAAAACAGTTTGATTCAAATTCGTTGAGATTTAAGCGCGATGCAAGTCGTTATCCATTTTGAATTTGAACTCAAATTCAAAATGGCTGACGACCAGCATCGCGTTTGAAACTCAAAAGTACCAACGAATTTGAATCAAACTGTTCTGATTGATATATGTAACTCTCAATAAATTGATTGAGGGCCCTCCTTTTGTTTGTCCACTCATTCGTTTATATATATATATATAATATATATATATATATACGGAAACATGCTGCTGAAGACGTTTATACCGATAGAACACCCGGTAAATTGTCTTCATGTAAGTTGAACTAATTCCTTTTTATGTTTTTTCCCTGCAAAAACAGTCCTCTTTTTACGAAAAGTTGAAATTCCGATATTATAACATTTCTCTTTCTCCCCCGCGCCCACTTATAGTGATAATTGTATTTCTCTCTCTCTCTCTCTTTCTCTCTCAGTGATATTTTTGTTGCTTGTTTATTTCTCCTAAATCATAGCAACACATTTGACCATCGTCCCTTGTTGGCGATGCACCAATCCAACACAGCTGCTGAGTGATATCCGACAGACTGGACAGGGCCACACAGAAGGCCTCCATGACTATGAGAACATTATTTAGTTCAAAAATTGGGGTCAAAATGGACAAGAATCATGCAATCAAGAAAGAGCTCACTGTGACCAGTCCGTAGCGAAGTATAGCAGCATTTAATAATCTGGTCGATACAGTGGTATACTGTATCCCCCTTCTCCCCATTATGAGCATCAACATTATCGTGAAAGTCATCCTGTTCCGGGCTGGAATCGTGCTCCTGTGTGCTTTGGCATGTTTAATACACCATAATACCACATTTCAACATAATCTGGGTGTAATTTTCATTCCATCAGCATAATAATAATCTGGTCGATACAGTGGTATACTGTATCCCCCTTCTCCCCATTATGAGCATCAACATTATCGTCAAAGTCATCCTGTTCCGGGCTGGAATCGTGCTCCTGTGTGCTTTGGCATGTTTAATACACCATAATACCACATTTCAACATAATCTGGGTGTAATTTTCATTCCATCAGCATAATAATAATCTGGTCGATACAGTGGTATACTGTATCCCCCTTCTCCCCATTATGAGCATCAACATTATCGTCAAAGTCATCCTGTTCCGGGCTGGAATCGTGCTCCTGTGTGCTTTGGCATGTTTAATACACCATAATGCCACATTTCAACATAATCTGGGTGTAATTTTCATTCCATCAGCATAAGTGGGGTTACCATGTTTCTTACAAGATTATAAACACCAAGGTGGAGCAAGTTTAAGCGAGGAGAAGGAGTAGAAAGGAGTAAAGTATGAGAGAAAAGGGTCGGAGCAGCAGGAGTTTGCTGTTATAAAGGAGTAAGATGACCTTTCGTATTTTAGAAGAGAGGATGGAGGTGATCAGATGGAGCAAGAGAGTTAAAAAAAAAGATAGGTGTGATGAGGCGTCAGGGTGAACATTGACAGTACGAAGTGGGTAGGATGAGTGGGGAGTAGGGAATATCTTTTAATGCAGAACCACAGAAAAGAAATGGTGATATTGTAAAAAGGAGAAGGAAGAGTGAGAGAGGTGACACGTTGTTGGGTAGGTTGGAGGAGTGGATGGGGGAGAGAAATAGGAATGCACAGTGTATGAGAAAAGTGAGTGGTGGTGGGT
>NW_021823975.1:0-2500 GCF_006345805.1 Octopus sinensis | reverse complement strand
ACATACATACATACATACATACATACATACATACATACATACATACATACATACATACATATATATAAATGGGGAATTTAGAAACTGGTTCTACTGGTTTGACATATAATACGATGATTCTTTTCATCTCTAATAATATGATATATAGAAGCTGTTTTTTTCTAATATTAAAAATTGTCCCCCGTGATATTAAAATGAAAACCACCACACTGGCTGTAATAATATAACAAAATGGAAGCCTGAAATAAATATATAGAATTTAGTAGCTGGATCTACCAAAAAGAGATAAAATAGAGTTCTACCTTCTTCAAAAATTGCAGATAGCTCTACCAGTCTGAAGAATAATAGCTTGGTCTACCAGTATAAAAGATAGCAACCAGTCGTATCAATGTGAGAAAATTTATGAAATTATTCATAAACAGAATATACAGCGTTCATTTTAAGCAAATCCTTTGATGAAATTCTCAAGAAATCATTCATCCCAATTCAGAACTATTCAAGAATATTTTAAGATTAAAAAACAAAAGCTTACTTGTTTGGGTTTCTGACCAGATACCTCAGCGATTTCTTGACGTTCTAGTCTGCAAAATCAATAAATGGTAAAATTCCAGGTTAGTAAAATGAATTGTCATGATGTGTATAAATATAAATCTTTAAGTCTTTATCCTTTAGCTGTGAACGTCGAATAGAAAAGTTGTGTTATTGCATGGAAAGAAATTGAGACAATGGAAAAGAAACCCAGATTTAAGGAATAAAATGGCAGGTGAAAAGTTATGCACAGAAGGATTGATTTAGTTAGAGATGAAGGCTGAGAGATAAACAAAGATCAAAGGAAGCTAAGAAATTAAGAGAGAATTCAGAAAGAGGCAATTCTTCAAAGAGGAAAGCAGAAATATGCTGAAAATGGCAGAAAAGGTGGAGAAATTAAACTTACGAGGGACGTTCAATAAGTAATGTCTCTGACCAACTTGCAGTTGTTTGATCTAGCTGAAATTTTGCATGTGCAATCATTTATATCTCTATAGAGTAAGTGGCAAATTACAGCTCTGAATTAATTGTGGTTTCTGATTTACAGGTGTTTGAACCGAGTCAAGTGTGAAATGGAGCCTGTTGAGTGTCGAGCAGTGATCCGGTTTTTGTATTTGAAAGGACGCACACCACGGAAGACTTTTGATGAAATGAAAGTAACTTATGGTGATGATGCCCCATCATATGACCTTGTAAAACGCTGGCATCGTGAATTCAAACATGGTCGGAACTCTGTGGAAACAGCTCCCAGATCTGGTCGCCCCCTTCTGCCATTGATGAGGCATCTGTCCGTCAAGTTGAGGCTGCCATTTTGGAAGATCGACGCATAATTATTCGCCAAATAGCCCATGAGGTCAAGATTAGTACCGGGTCTGTGGAAACTATCATTCATGACCATTTGCATATGCAAAAGGTGTCTGCCAGATGGATTCCCAAGTTGCTCACACCTTTCCAGAAGCAAGAACGCGTCGATTGCTCGAGGGTGAATTTGAGACAAAATTTTTCAAAAGACTGATTACACAGGATGAAACCTGGGTCCATCACGATGATCCAGAGACCAAAGCGCAGTCAATGCAGTGGAAGCACCGTGACTCACCCCCTCCAAAGAAGGCAAGGGTGCAGCCCTCCGCTGGCAAGGTCATGCTCACAGTCTTCTGGGACCAGGACGGAGTAGTGATGACAGATTTCCTGGCAAAGGGTACCACAATTGCAGGAGCCTATTATGCTTCACTTTTGAGGAAATTAAGAGAAGTTATCAAAATCAAGAGGCGGGGCAAGATCAGCAAAGGCATCCTCCTCCTGCAGGACAACGCTCCGGTCCACAACTCGCTTGTCGCCAGATCAGAAGCACAGGCGTATGGCTATGAACTCCTCCCCATCCCCCTACTTTCCTAACCTTGCACCCTCTGATTTTCACCTCTTCCCAATCATGAAGTTGTTTTTGAAAGGAAAGTGTTTCCCAGATGATGCAGCCTTGATTTCTGAAGTCACGTTGAAGTTGGAGGACCAAGCTGGGTTCTTCTACAAAAACGGTCTCCAGAGCCGCATCAAACGATGGGAGAAATGCGTAACTCTGGATGGTTCCTATGTAGAAAAAGACTAATAACTGTGCCAAGTTTCGTTGCTCTACTGCTATGGGAAGTGGGTCAGGGGCATTACTTATTGAACGCCCCTCGTAACAGAAGAAATTGATACCTTAAAAATGATTCTATTCTCATACATATATACATACATACATACATACATACATACATACATACATACATACATATATATATATATATATATATATATCTGTGTGTGTGTGTGTGTGTGTGTGTGTGTGTGTGTGTATGTATGTATGTATGTATATATATATATATATATAATTAATAAAAAATGGCCAAAAAAGATAAGAAAAACAACAACATGGTACATGCAAATTGTTAATAAGACGCTCACAGAAGGAAGGAAAGAAAGGGTGTTTTACGTT
>NW_021823974.1:17500-20530 GCF_006345805.1 Octopus sinensis | reverse complement strand
AGGTTGTCATGGATGGTCCGGCCTGGCACGGCGCATGTTTGCGCCTTGTCGACCAGTTTCTCGATGACAAGTGCCAACCTCTTGGCTAGCACCTTGGCCAAAATTTTCAAGTCTGCATTAAGCAGAGTGATGGGCCTAAAGTTATCTATTACATTTCCCTTGTTTAGATCTTTCTTCAGCAGTGTTACCGCTGCTCGGCTCACAAAACCAGGAATGCTCCCGTTTTGCTGCCAGTTGCAGTACACCGCCGCCAAGAGATCTCCAAACAAGTCTGGCATACAATTGTAAAGCTCGTAGGGTAGACCATCCAAACCCGGTGATTTGTCCCTCGAGCATTCTGCCATCGCTTCCCGCACTTCCGCCGCCGTGATGGCACCTTCGCAGCACCCTGCCTTTCTTGTCGAGAGTCGTGGTAGGCTATGTAGGTAGGCACTGAAGTCCACCCTACGTTCTTGCCCTCCACTCGTTCCGAACAGTCGGGCAAAATGCTGCTGAAAGGCCTCACACATTTTACTTGGCTCGAGCAATTCGCGCCCCTGTTCATCTACCAGTGACCGAATGGTGGCTTTGTGTGCCCTGTTGCGCCTCTGCCACCCGGGCCTCTCTCGGCTCCAACACCTTCGTTCCTTAGAGCACGCATCCTAGCTCTGACAGCACATCCTTCGTGTTTGGCGTTGAAGTGTTGGTCGAGATAGATAGATAGATAGATAGATAGATAGATAGATAGATAGATAGATAGATAGATAGATAGATAGATGGATAGATAGATAGATAGATGATGTCTTTTACCTTTCTTTGTATGTATGAGTTGCTCCGTATCGGATACTGGAATGATATTGAATCACTCTATGAAGCGTTCCGGTGTCAGTTTGGTATCTGGCACAGGATAGCTTACCTCATGTGCAGGTAGAAGCTATTTAACCTTGATTAGTAATCTACCTAGGAGAAGGAAATCTTCAAAATAAAACCTGAGGCCTTGGACGTTCCCGGTTTTATCAATTCTCAGGTCACACCGGCGAATGTTTTCTTTGGCCAATGGGTGGGAGTAGTGCAGTGCAAGCTACACCCATTGAAAGTTATTCATTGGCACAAGCAATTCTTGTACAGAGATTCGTAGTAAAATCATTGAATTAGTTGGCAGAAACCTAAAAATGAGCTTGCAACTTCTACTGAAATGTCTCACACAGATTCAGTGACTGGCAAAAAATGGCTTGGGGACATCAGTGGAACAGGTCTGCCTCGGCAGGTGTCCCAGTGTATTACAGGTTAGATCCAAGCGTCATCCTGCCACTGTAATCAATCAATCCTAAAAAAAAAAATTAATAAAGATCCTCTGAATTTTGGCTGTTGGAATGTGTGCACACTTCTAGAGAACAATTTTAACAAGAGGCCAGAAAGGCGTACTTCCCGTATTGCATGTGGGCTTAAAAAATATTCCCTTGATATAATTGCGCTCTCTGAAACTCGTCCTTCTGGTGAGGGTTAAATAAATGAACCTACTTATGGATATACTATCTTCTGGAAAGGCATACATGAAGGTCAGCGTAGAGAATCTGGTGTTGGGTTTGCTCTAAAGAATTAACTAGTATCCTCCATGGCAAAATTTCCAAGTGGTATATCTGAACGAACCAAGTCATGCTATATAAAGCTGACAAAAAGTAGGCTTCTTACTTATGTACCAACAATGTCTCATTCTGACGAAACTGTAAGACAGTTTTATGACAATCTAGCACCATTATTGAGGAAAGTACCAATTTCTGATAAGCTGGTTATATTGAGAGATTTCTGGCAAGAGATGGAAATGACTACATTTGATGGCCTGTTTCAGGCTGATATGGGATAGGAAAATGTAATGAAAATGGAGTAGCTCTTTTGAAGTTTTGTGCTGAGAATAATTTGGTTGTCATCAACGCTTTGTTTAAGCAGAAAAATAAATATAAAACCACATGGATGCACCTAAGATCTAAGGACTGGCAGTTCATAGATTATGTTTTGATCAGAAAGCGTGATATGAAAGATGTTTCTAGTATTCGGGCCATGAGTGGAGCAGAGAGCTGGACTGACCAGCATCAAGTGCGTGGTAAAAGGAATTTTTCAATAAAGCCTAAAAGTCGACAGCCTGATCCTAAGGTAGCCAAAATGTTAAATGTTGCAAACTTCAAATTACCAAGCAACTTGCAAAGATTCCACGATGCTATAGAAAGTATCAATCTTGATCCAAACAATCTATGGAAAGGTTTCAAAACAAAAGTATTTCAGGCTGCAAGTTCTTCAGTGGGATTTAAATCGCATAAGTCCAGTGACTAGTTTTCAGAAAAATCACCACAAATTAATGATCTACTTTTAGAAAAAACAAAACTTCGGCAATACACTTCTTTCTCAGTTCTTGAACCCCAACTGAAGCGAAGCTTATAGAAAGCTGAAAGTGCAGTCTGCGCTAAGGAAAATTAAGTAGAGATGGTAGAATGATAGCAAAAGGGGCTGATAGAAATGATGCCAAGGTGATTGTACTCTTATGATAAGGATGTATATGGCACCAAATCTTCTTCAATAACTCCAGTGAGAAGAGCAAATGGACATTTGCTTTTGACTGACACTGCTTCTATCTATAAACGCTGGGTAGAACATTTTTCTGCACTTTTGAATAGACCAGCATCCGTTGACATGAGGATGTTAGAAAAGCTCGAACACCTTCCAGTTATAGACGAGATGGCATTTGAACCATCTCTAAATGACATTCATTTAGCTGTGAATAAGC
Organism: Octopus sinensis; assembly: GCF_006345805.1. NCBI lineage: Eukaryota > Metazoa > Mollusca > Cephalopoda > Octopoda > Octopodidae > Octopus > Octopus sinensis. Next base: position 17,772 of record NW_021823974.1, on the reverse strand, counting down.
TGAATAACAATAAGTCTCCAGGGTCTATGGAATCTGTGTAGAAGTCTTGTCATATCGGAGTGGCAAAACGTTTGAACACTGAAATATATTAATTTCTCACTATTGGAGAACTTAGGAAGTAATTCAAGACTGGATTGATGCCATTTTAGTCGCCTTGTATAAATCAGGGCCAAAGGTTTTGTGTAGTAATTTTTGTGGGATTTCACTTTTGTAGATGGAAAGGTGCTCTTCTGCATTCTGTTAGAAATTTTAATGCCATCACAGTTCCAAAT
>NW_021823974.1:12500-15000 GCF_006345805.1 Octopus sinensis | reverse complement strand
CTTTTCGTATTATAACTGTAGGTGTTCTGAAGATGCTGAAAGTGTATCCTGATAATACATCATAAAAGTGAAATATCGAAGTAGTTTTTAAACAGCTCCACCTACAAATCATCAACTATCTTCTAACGAAATTGACTGAAGTATTAAATTGAAACATAACCACAATGAAGTACAATAGTTTTACTGTTGACATGATGAAAGACTTGATATGAATAAATACATGCATATATAGATATACGTATGCACGTTTGTATACATTTGTAAATGAATATGCATAGGTACATATAAATGCATGTGTGTGCTTGTCTATATATATATGCATGTGTGTATGAGTACGCCTGAACCTTTATGTCTGTCAACACCTGTCTTAACCTTTACATTCCGAGCTCAAATTCTGTCGGGGTCGACTTTGCCTTTCATCCTTTCTGTGTCGATAAATTAAGTCCCAGTTTTGTACTGGGGTCGATCAAATCAATTGGTCCCCTCCCCCAAGATTTCGGGCCTTGTTGCTAGAGAAGAAAAGAAAAGAATACGCCACCCGTCCTAAAACAGTACTGAAAGTAGCAAAGTGTATAATGTTAACAGTCAAAACAGAACCGTAGTGAATAACTGAGATGGGGAAATTTGCATGCAGGTAGGGAAAGTGTTCTGAAGCCCGAAACGAAAAGCAAGAGCAAAAAAGAAAGAAAGAAAGAAAAAAGACAAACTAGAAATTGTAAAATGTAAAATTATCAAACACAAAGACAGATACTGAGAGAGCCCAGATTGTCTGTAAAATCTATTTCAACGGCACCTACTTTTGTGTAGAAAAAGTAACGAACTGCAATTTTGCCTATTCGAAGCCTTCCCAGAATAACAAACACGGCAATCTCACAGTCACTGACAGTGATAGATTTGGGGATCAGTATATGTACTAATAAATCAGTTCATATTTTTTACTCTGTTCTTCCGGTTTCACCACTTATTTCAAATTATATCTTCGGCGAGTTAAATTGGGAATTTTTTAACGTCAATGTAACCTTCGTATAATTCAGGTATCGTTCCTGATGAGTAGCTCGCTATATACTTCTCGTTTGATAATTATTACATCGGAGTATTTGCTAGCTAGGGAACATATGTAGCCTGAATTTTAGCTGCTCCACTCCCACAATTTGGAGACACACACTCACATTTAATGATATATGTCTGTCGACTCGTTAGTCGAGTAAGACTATAATAAACTAGTGATGACAGAGCACATATTCCATTAGCACTAAACTAGTTAAAACAATACACAATCGCATGAGTAATACATGAAAAGTCACTAATGTAGTATAAATTAGCGACTTCAATGATATTTGCAGTTTAATTATTGTTATATAGAAATCGAATAGAATAAAATATTTAAATAAAGATAACGAATTCAAATAAATAAATCAAACATTATTTACCTATAAAAATTAGTAAATATGCAACAGTTTGTATATACGTTTGATTCTGAACCATTGGGGAGAACATTTTATAAAGTAAAATATTCACTGTTTAGAAAATTACTACAATATGGTTAGAGAGATTCAATATATTATGTGAACGGAAATAGATCTTTAGAGGAGGAAGAGAGTTACGAATGTTTTTTCCAGACAGAGGACATGAAAATGCTTGATTTAGTTACGAAGACTGCTTATATCTGTGACATTATTGTGACATTTCATGTGCTTTGTCAACTCATATTTTCTTCTGTATATCTTATTACAAACACAGCGATAAGTTCAAGAGATTGTAACTCTGAATATTCAGTAGGGCACCTCAGTAAGAGCTTCTGCTCCTAATAACTAGTCCAGTTTGAGAAAGACAAAATATGGTTGCAGGTATTAGAACGAAATAGGTGTCATTGGCCACAGGTAAGCCTTTCTGTTGCCTCTTTATTTGTCAATGCATATTCCAGCTTGATATTGTGAAACAAAGCAGCAACTTCTCGGATTTTACTCCTCCAGTTTATCCGATCCTTTGGATCACACTTCCAGTTTACAAAGTTCTTTAGTGAGCTACGTATCGAATCTTCGAAAGGTGTTTTTCGTTGTATTCGGCATGTGTTGACCAAATCTTTGTGGATGAATTTTAGTTTCAATACCATTCACACTAATACGCACAAGTACTTTTGTATTCGGTATCTTGTGCACCCATTTGATTTTTACAAGAGAGCGTAAACATTGCTTATGATTTCGCTTAACTATTGGAGGTGCTTCCTAGATATTTCAATGTCTCAAATGAGTAGAAAATGGATGAATGCACACATGCCCTATACACTTCAACCTTCATATTTTCCATAGTCGTATCTCTGTTAGACCAAATTCACCCTTTACGATTCTTGAAAACGTGAGATGCTTTTTGTTCAAAATTTCATCATTTAATGATCGAACACGATGCAACACACCCCTAAAACACAATTTTGTCCACAGTATTCAATTTCTAGTTTTGAAGGAACATCTCAGTTACTTAATGGGGGCTGGAAGCTGGTTCA
>NW_021823974.1:0-7500 GCF_006345805.1 Octopus sinensis | reverse complement strand
ACTCGACATCACTCTCATGTTCCTTAGAGTTATGTCTCTATATAATTATATACTTATCTTCGTCAGAAATGCAACACTCCACCATCCACTCCAGCACAATGGAGACAACATGACTTTGGCCACAGACATTTCTCATCAAAGTAAAAATTCAATTTGGTACCTCTTGCCAATTCTACAGAACTGCCACCACGTTAACATTATTGCATGTAAAGTGTGTTCTTACGCGTAAAAAGCCGGGGGGAACTGCCACAAGGCATTTTGCTCAACGGACAAAGTGCCCTGTAGCATTTTCTGTTCAAATCCCGCTGAAACAGTCTTTGCCTTTTTACTTTACAGGGGTTAATAAAATATGAACCGGTTGAATATTGGGGCCGATGAAATCAACTTCCTTGAAATTGCTGACATTGTGCAAAATTTGAACCATTGTTAGATGTATGATCAAAGAGGCTCCAGCCAAAATGCTTCATGTTTTTTTTTATATTTCAGACAGTACACCTATACAAGAAGCTCTGCAAAATTTGGGTAAAAGATTTGGATCAGTTAATTATGATTTTATTCAACATATTCCCATCTCAGATTCACACACCAATTGCCACAGTCCTGTTTTTCTAAGCCCTATAAAAGAAATCGGAAGCTAGGGCCTTCAACCAGGCCAGGCCGTACGAGATACCCTTAAAGCCAGGAATTTTCGGCACTCCATCGAACATATATTTGCTTCAAATTTTGAGAGGGTGGGGTAAGTCGATTACATCGACCCCTGTTTTCAACTTATTTTATCGACTCCGAAAGGATGAAAGACATAGTCGTCACCGTCGGTGTTTGAACACAAAACGAACATAGGACGGAATGTCGCTAAGCACTTCGCCCGGTGTACTCACGATTCTATCAGCTTATTTTCGTACTTCTGTACATATCAAATATTTATATCTATGTGAATGCAGAATGTTATAATTTAAAGACGATTATCAAAGTATGTTAGGTCAAACTGCTAAAAATCTATTTAAACTCCTGCTTTGGTGACACAAAACCTCCCTCTTATTAGATCAAATCGTTTCATCGTTGGAACATCATGCAACGAGAGATAAAATATTTACGAATGAAATATTTGATTAGCAGAGGAATCATTCGTTTTGTTTCATTTATTTTAATGCATTGTAATATTATTTGAATTAACACGAACGTATTAATGCTTTATTTTTTTCATATCTAAGCCTATTTGTCCTCTACAATTTTCGTCTATCGTTTTTCAAATTTGAACACATTTTATATATTTTCAGACTATGACGATGGAATGCCAAAGCAAGGACAAGTGAACAAATTTATATGACAAACTACATGCAAATAGAGGAAGAATACTCGAATTATAAGCTACATAGATTAGATAAGTAAATTTAATTTTATTCTGTCCAACTCACTTTGAGTGTAAGCATACATTTCAACGAATATGTATGTTTCCATCTACACAATAAACAGGTATAACCAAAAGAAATTTATTTGAAAACAAACAACAAGCGTTACTGCATTTTATCTTGCCTACATAACATCGATATATTTGAAAACATACATATAAAGATGAAGAGAAAAAAAAAACATTAAATGGTGGAGTGTTGCATTTCTGACGAAAATAATTATATAATTATATAGAGAGATAACTCTAAGGAACATGAGATTGATGTCGAATAAAAAATAAAGGTGATATACACACACACATATCTATAATATAAAGTAAAAATTACGGTTGAAACAGCCACTATATTTGAAAACATGCCGCACACAAAAATATATAGAAACGCACATGCCTACATGCATACACATGTACAAGCATTTGTGTGTATGTGCGTATATATATATATATATATATAAATATATATGTAAATATGTATATATATACGTATGTATATATAAATATATATAAACATGTATATATATATATATAAATATTTGTGTATATATATACATATATATTTATATATCTATACATACATGTGTGTGAATGTATATACATATACAAACATGTATGTATGTATATATTTATATATATACATACATACATACATATATATCTATATATACATACATACATCTATATATATATATATATAGAATATATATATATATATATATATATATATATATATATATATATATAGATATATATGTATGTATGTATGTATGTATGTATGTATGTATGTATATATATATATACATACATACATGTTTGTATATGTATATACATTCACACACATGTATGTATAGATATATAATATATATGTATATATATACACAAATATTTATATATATATATATACATGTTTATATATATTATATATACATACGTATATATATACATATTTACATATATATTTATATATATATATATATATACGCACATACACACAAATGCTTGTACATGTGTATGCATGTAGGCATGTGCGTTTCTATATATTTTTGTGTGCGGCATGTTTATATATATATATATATATATAATATATATATATATATATATATATATATATCTATATATATATATATGCATGGGAGAATATAGCTACAACTTCTTGAAAGCATAAATGATATAGTTAGATCTAAACATAAGCTTTTGGTATTCTGAAATTAAACCCTAATATACGTACATGCATACGCATACAGCCATACAAGGAATTACATAGAAATACGCACAGGTACACAAACACATACCCACGCGCGCACACACACTCCATTTCTGTCATGAAATCAAGCTCTACTGGAAGCAATTTATGTATTCGTTTCTCTTTTCCACTTAGAAAAAAACATTTTAAGAAATAAATGTTGCATTTTCTAATCTGTTTCTACAATAGGTTGCTTTAAATCTACGGGTTCATGGCGCCGGCCGTTATTTGGCGTTTCGAGACATTAAGTCGCCTGAGACTACATAATCCCTTACTAAACGAGACACCAGTCCATCGCAGTGTTAACTCACAACAACATCCAGAATGGACATGAAACCTACGACAGTATAGCTTTCCGCACTCATTCTATGATTTGCGAACAGCTGCAATGTACCTTGATGCAGGGTCTGACACAGCGACTGAAGTGAGAATCGAAGCAGTGACCTAATGATCATGAACTAAATATGTTAACCACAAAGCCACGCGTCTTCACTGCAATAAATATGCTAATTTGAAAGAAAAATCAACGCTGAGTGTATATCTTCCCTTTAATTATAAACAAGCTGTTTCAGAAATTTCGTTTCATCTATAGGCTGATGTGCTTCATGAAGCTAACCACGTAAAATACTTGCAAGCGTTTATGAAAATAAATAATATTCGAAAAGTTTGTTTAATTTCCTTCTTCACTGTTATTTGTGAAAAAATATGTGTAAAGCTGATAAAGTTATTGATTCCTTTCAGATCAGGTAATTAAATTTACCTACACATTTCCTCAGTTGTTTGAAACAACACAATATATATATATTTTCTGTGTTAAGTTTTCCGAATCCAAAGGAAATTGTCATAAGACGGTGTGAGAAATGCAGAAAAAGATTTCAATATTAGTCATATCTATGCTGAGCGGCATTTCGCCCGTCTTTACGTTCTGGGTTCAAATTCCGCCAAGGCCGACTTTATCCTTCATCTTTCCGGGGATGATAAAATAAGTACAAATTGAGCGCTGGGTCGATCTAATCGACTGCCCCCCCCTCTCCCGAACTTGCTGGCCTTGTACCAGAATTTGAAACCAATATTTGTCATAACTGTTCTGTTATTTTTGTTACTTGTTTCAGTTATTAAGGTATGGCTATGTTGAAGCACATATTAAAGTATGGCTATGCTGGACCAGAATTATGTTTTTTAAGCGTGGTTCTTCTATCGGTCTCTTAAGCGATGGCTCATAAATTAAAAGCACCTGGTCCACAGACTTGAAGGTGGTAGTGAGTAATTGAACTCAAAATGGACCTTTTCTGAATGTGAGATAGGATGTCAGTATGTATAGCTGCAGTACTGTCGCATTTGCTTGAGCAGCACTCCAGAGCTAAAATATTTTCAGGCCCTGAAGAGGGTAGCTTTTGGGATTCGATTTTGGTTATAATAAGTATGTGTTATCGCTGGAGAAATATTTCATGATTGTGAAACCCAGCATCTGAAGTGACTGTGAATGTTCAACGTTAGAACACTCCATGTTAAATGGATGGTGGCTATAACACACTGATGGGGCAGAAATTAGTTTAAAAACGGCCATAGTTATTCTCTTTGTATACGAATTTCAAATTTGCCTTTAAGCATATAAATGAATTGCCCTCGAGGGCAACATAATTTTAAAAAAGGAGGCTAATCGATTTACTTGCCACAGTCGACAACTCGTACGTATTTTGTCTACGCAGAAAAGATAAAAGGCAAATAGGACCATCGGGAAATTTGCACTCAGAACATATGAGCTGAAAGATAATTGCTCTAAATATTAAGGATTCTGCCAGCTAGGCACTTTATCGTGGCATGAATTTCTATATTCTTAAGATTATTTCCCTTTTTGTTTTGGAGGAGACAAGAATTTTTACCGTAGTTTAATATTCTTTAATATGATTAGAGAGAAGTTTTTCAATAATTGAGATTTATTTTTGCGCATGTCCATAAGCATATCACCGTTTAACACACAAAACTACACAAGCAACACTGAAACGCACACAAGTATTCACACAGACACAGACACACACACATATATATATATAAATATATATATATATATGTGTGTATGTATATATGTATACGTATTCGCAAGATATATAAATGTATGTATATATACAAAAATATATATACTTATTGCAACTCACACTTTCTTTTCTACCCTCCCTCACTCCCCCCACTCTCTCTCTATATAATATAAATGTACACGAGTGTGGATATGTATATATATCTATATATATCATATATATATATATATATATATATATATATATAGGTATATATATATGTATGTCTTTATATATGCAGGTGCATTCAAAGCAACACGTTAGTTATGTGTTTATGTGTTTATATATGAAGTGTGCGTAGCACGTAAGTAATGAAGTATAAAAATATTGTCAAATGAAAATCTACAAAGAGATGGAATTATATACATGCCTTTGCCACTACAGTCCAGTATTTTATAACTTCATTCGTTTTACTTCAATCTTAGTGAATCAGTTTATTCTTATCACAAACTGATTCTTTGTTTTTCTGTTTTTCTCTCCTTCCTCAGTCCGTTTGTTTCACAATTAATTTCTCCCTACTACTTTTTATATATCTTTATATAATTTTATACGTCTTTTTAATTTCTTATTTCCACTCGCCCACTACTATGTAATAAATTCTCCGGCTTTCAAATGAAGTCCTTTGAAGATAAAGGTTTCCAAAGATGCCGAAATGAATCATAAACACATGAGATGTATATATATGTACGTGTGTATGGGCGTGCGCAAACACACACGCACACACAAACACACACACACACACATATATATATACACACATATATGTATAGAAGTATGCATATCTGTCTATATATATATATATATATGTATATATATATATATATATATATGTGTGTGTGTGTGTCTGTGTGTGTGTGTATGTATATTATGTCTTTATGCACATACATTTCTCTATCTGTGTCTCTGCGTCACACACACTCTCATTCTTATCCCCTCTCAATCCCTCCCTCTCTTTCTCTCTTTCTCTCTTTATATATGCATATATATATATATGCACAGATACGTATGTGTATTTATAAATCTTTATCTTTCTCCTTCTGTGTGTATAATGGTATATATGAATGTATATATGTATTATATACGTGTGTGTTTATAGTATATAGATAGGTTGATAGATAGGTAGGTAGATAGATAAATACTTAGATAGATATAGAGACAAATAGATTGATAGTTAGAAAGAGAGAGAGAGAGAGAGAGAGAGAGAGAGAGAGAGAGAGAGTGAGATAAAAGCATACATGCTCACAACTGCATATCGATTTGGGTAACATTCGTCAGAAAAGAGAAGTGAAGGTGATTACAACAAATAAAATGATGTGTTCAAATTTTTATTAATGCAGGGGCCACTAGGACATAAGGGCAGGTGATTTAGTGCCGATGCACTCATCATAAACTAAATTTTAAGGCGTTGTGAAGAGAGTTGTTACTCGGAGCAGTGATTCACGATAGATCCCGATCAAAATATATGTGAGGATCTATATATATAGAAATACACGCGCGCGCATACACACACACAAACAGGCACACACACACACATACACACACACACACACACACACACACACACACACACACACACATAAATGAATGATATGGAATAAATACTGTCAAATCCTACGAAATAAGCAACGAAGTCATCATTATCATCGTTATCATCATTGCAGCTGCCATCGCCGATATCATGATGTGGAGGATTATGATGATGATCATGATCAAATCATTGATATTATTGCAAATGTGCTCAACGTGTGAACATATATTTATATAGATACACACACACAAAGATGTCTATATGTATGTGTATATATATATGTGTACGTACGTATATATATATATATATATATATATATGCATGTATTATATATATATGTAAATTTACATACACATGGACGTGTAAATATGCATGCAAATACATTTAGGCATATGGAATACATTGACCACAAATGCACACATACGAACGCGTACATACATTCATACTTAGGCACATACATAGTTATATATTATCGTATTAGATATATGTACATGTGTATGGGTGTGTATATATATATATAAACTATATATATGCATAGATATATCTGAATGTGCATATATATATATATATATGTATCTATATACATGTATGTGTATATATTTATTTATACATACACATATATGTTTCTCTCTCATATACACACACTCACGCACACACACACATATATAAGTGTGTTACATATAAATGTAGTTTGATTTAAAATACCTTATGAACGGTCATCAACATCACCACCAATAACATCTTCATCGTAGTCAGCATAACTACCAACATCGTTGTTGCTGATGTTGTTGCTATTATTATTATTATTATTATTATTATTATTATTATTATTATTATTATTATTATTATTATTATTATTATTATTATTATTATTATTAATATTATCATTATTGTTAATATTATTATTCGTTTTCTGGCTTTAGCTGTTGTTTTTCGATAAAGATTGGATTTTTTTTTTTTTTTATTCTCTCATATAGCTTTCGTTTTCGGCTTTATACTTCAAATTGCTTTTTTTCTCTTCATTTCCAATTTTAAAGTCCATTAATCTTGAAAAAGTAGATAAAATCCATACATACGTACACGCGTCCGTCCACCTAACTATCGATACATACATACATATATATATATATTATAATATATATATATATATATATATATATATAATTATATATACTTATATTATATATTAATCGTAAACGCACATACATATGTATATATGTACATATGTATATATATATATATATATATA
>NW_021823973.1:0-20488 GCF_006345805.1 Octopus sinensis | reverse complement strand
TGCTAAGGAGAGGGCTTTCTCCGTAGCCCAAGACTCAACCCTCGCTATATATTCCCTCAGCCTTTTCCAAGAGAGGTCCTTGGATCGCGACAGATCTGTAACCAATATGTCGTCCGCATAGATAATTAGTAGACTCTCCGGATTTACTGGTTTCGGCATGTCGGCAACGTATAAGTTGAAAAGTAGAGGGCTCAGGACCGACCCTTGGGGCACTCCCCTCCTTAGATTGATTGTATCCGAGGTCCGGTTACCACATCTGATAAAAGACTTTCGCATGTGTAAGAAATTCTCTAGCCATTTGACAGTCCTTTGCCCCGGATGGATACTGATGATCCTTCCAGGAGGCCTAGGTGCCAAACGCTGTCGAACGCCTTTGAAATGTCCAGACAAACAGCTGTCATCCCCATCTTGTGTGTAAGGGCCCTCGAGATTTGCGTTTCCAGTTGGGCAAAGCAGTTTCCACAGGACTTCCCACGTCGGAAACCCCATTGTTCTTTAGCCAGGTAACCTGACCCTCCACGAGAATAGATAATCTGTTAAAGATTATACGTTCCATGATTCTTGATATGGAGCAGATGAGACTTATGGGTCGGAAATTTTCTGCACGGTCTTTAGGTTTCCCTGCCTTTGGAATCATTCGTACCACGGTTTTCTTCCATGCATTCGGGACGTATCCAGTCTCCCAACTGGCATTGAAAAGTATCGTTGTTATCTTGACTAGGCTTATCGGGGCCTCTTTGAAGACTCGGATGGGTATGTAATCAAAACCCGGTGCGTTGTACTTGCATCTTTTAATTGCTAGTAGGGTTTCATCCAGGGTGATTGCGTGACAAAGTCGACCAGGGGACATTTTCGCAGAGGCTATTGCCCTCTTTTTATCGTCAAACACGTAAAAAAAGTTATAATTTTTTTATGATATTTTTTAATTTGTTAAAATTATAATGCACAAAAACTTGCTTTAAAATACTATATTAAAATAAAATATATTTATTAAGATTTAATAATTGTTATCTTACATAAAAACAATTCTAATGTATATACTACAGATTTAATTCAAGAATAAGCGTAAGACGTTTAAGCACTAAGGCTTTAAAATTTTCATATAACGTTACACAGAAATTGAAAAAAACTTTTTATGGATTATAACTAAAATTTTAATTATTTTTGATCTTTATTTATTTTTTTTGATTCGTTTCATGTGGTTTTTTTTCATTGTTCCGTCGGACATTCGTAATTCGACAATATTGTTTGACAATATACTAGAAATTTGTACAATGTCTCCGTATGGAGACTCGAATTTTTGAAGAGCTAAGGATGAATTTGTCCCAAAATCTTTCTGAACCCTGACCTACGTTTTAGATCTCATTTGGTTGTGAGGCTATAATGTGGTTTTCAGGATCAACTATTTTTAGTGGTGTCGCAAATCGACATACACATTGCGATACTACTTTCCTGATGATTTCGCGTTTAACAAAAAAATATCTCTGATTACAAAACTCTTCCAACGTGTTATGTCCGCAATGAGTCATTTGATGAATTTGCGTAGCCACTAATTGCATCTCCTCATGATTGTCTGCAGAAATGACTATTTTATGGTTTCCACGTGAGTCTTTAAGATATAGCCGCCCGGTAATGAAAGTAAAATTCTTGGACTTTCGAGTTAATCTGTATTTTTTTGTTTAGATATTCCAATGATCCCCTGCTCTTCCAATATTTTAACTATATGATCATATTCTTGTACAGTTTTGACAAAACAGCGAGGCATCAAGAAAATTTTATAGAATACGCATGGTAAATTATCTATTTAAAAATTATCAAATGCTGCGCCTTTTAAAAATATTGAATTATATATTTATTAATTTTAAATATAATAACTAAAAAAATTTAGGTTTAATTTTTATAAAAAATTATTTAAATGTTAAATTTGAGCATTCAGTAACCCGTAGCGCTCGGTAACCGGTAGCGCCTGTGACATATTATACCGTCTAGAGGTTGAATCAAAGATGTTGTGTTTTCGGAAGAAAAAACATTTTAACATTTGTGTATTCCAATAAAGAATGGCATGTAGCATTATTCATTATTAAAATTATTTTTCTATCTTGTGAGAGAAAGTCGTCGTTAATTTTTGATAGCCACATTTTGAAAATTTCTCTGTTCATCCAGGAATTTTTTGACGCTAAATATAAAATACCGAATTTTTCACAATCAAAATATATGTTCAGATATAATTAAGCCAACTTTTCATACAACGAGGTGATTTGTATTTTCCACTAACAAGAGGTCTTGATTTTTTTCCTGCTACATTACAGCAAAGGAGAACTGTTACTCTTTCTTTACTGAATTTTGTACCATGACATGCTTCTATCGATTCTACATATGATCTTGAAGGAAATTTTTTAACATATACAAAGATGTTTCATCGCAATTAAAAATATTTTCATGACCATAAGTTTACAATAAATTATCAAATTGAAAGAAAAAATTTGACAAATTACTTTTGTCTGCTAAATTTTTTTTCACCAGAAATGGTTTTGAAAACCAGATCATGTCTCTTCTTAAATCTGTCTAACTAACCGTTTGAGGCTTTAAAAGGTGTTCGAGAATCAAATTTTGTCGATATTTTTTTCGCGATGGCTTTGATTAATGTACCCGAAATAGAAAAGGAATCTTCCCTCAATCGACGAAAAGCATTAAAAGTTAATTCGTCAAGTTTTTCAAATTGATTTATTTCATTAGAAGCTTGTTCAACTTCATCTATTTGAACTAATCTTGAAATGACTGATCCGGTATTAATGAAAGAAGAAATGTTTTTTTTCATTCGGGAAATAGTAGACAGAAGAAGTTTGTAGACACTTTGCAATTTTAATTTTTGTTTCAATAGAAATCTTGGAAGACATTACACAAAGATAAATATCAAATGTTCAAAAATAATATTATTCACAAAATTATTATGTAACAATATTAAAATAAATTAGTAAAGTCCCCCATAGTGGGGTTTTGATAATTTCCAAATTTGGAAATTATTTATGAAAAATGTACTAAAAAATAAAATCGCCCCAAAAAGCGAGGGTGCCCCAAGGCGGGGTTGTTGTTGGGGCGGGGTTTGACTGTAATGTGATTTATAAAAGTAAAAAGATAGCTAAGCTAATTAATGACCTCACGAGACACCCGGCCAGTTTTTCAGGAACTTCCCTCGGATCACAGCAATCGACAGACGTTCCAGGAGCCAAGAATACTCTCTTGGATCGTGGCTTGTTCTTGAAATCCGTCGACCGAGCGAGCGAAGGAAGCGGAGTGTCTTGGGGCCGAAGATCCCGGAGGACTCCACGGCAATTGGAGTAAAGAACAGCGAGTTGGAGAGGTGGCCGTACTTGAGAATCTTTCGGTCCTCGGCCTGCCTCGAAGCGTGCCCAGGATTGGCGGCGGATAGAGCGAGATTTCCCAGCGAGAACGTGTCCAAACAGGTGGAACGAATATTGACAACCATTTTCAAAGAATTTCAATTTGAAGGAGAAAATTTTTTTTCTCGAGCATGGAAGTGCTTCTGTCGTAATTTCAACAAATTTTTAAAGTATGATATTGAATTTTATTAAAAGTTTTCATTGAATTTAGCTTCTCAGACCCTGGGACATCGTCGTCTCAGGCCGATCTTGCGGGAAGGATTGAACCTTTCAGAAGGATCTCCCTCGTTTGGATCGGCGATCACGGGATTAACTATAATTAACTGGCTTGCCCGTATTGGTCTTTAAATAATAATAATAATAATAATAATTAAATGCTTTAAAACGTCAATTCCCTACACTGTACCTGTCATTAGAATAATTTTGACAAACTGTTAACAAAATTAGAATGCTTCAATTATCCCTCAAATAAATACAGAAAGTTAAAAAGTTTCTCTTTTTATACTTGCTGAATTTGCCAATGCGATTGAAAAATATTCAAAATTTTCAAAAACGTTTTTTAAAAAAGAGATGAAATTTTGTACTCTTCTAATGAAAATTTTTATAGTTCTTGTAGATAATCAGATAATTAAAAAAATAGTTTTAGTAGTAAATAAATTTCTATAGGTGAAAAGTTTTGGTATTTGCTGATTATCGAACGTTTTTCTTTGATTTTCTGCGTGTTAAACGATAATGTCCGACCAATGAGATGATGTTTGACGACAAAACTGTGTCCGCAATAGACTATTAAGTACTAATATTTATCATTTTTTTATTTCTTTCATATGGAAGTAGTCATATCTTCTAATTATAAAAAGCCTCAAAATTAAGAAATATAACAGCCATAACGATATTCGGAAGTCAGACACTCAAGTTGTCGCAAAATATCATCTTCAAACATAATATTTGGAAATTCAATATGCCTATGTGCAAGGGTCAGCAACCTTTTTGTGGCAAAGAGTCACTTTTTACTTAAACAGCAATTTATAAAAATATTTTTTAAAGAAAACATAAAAGAAAATTTAAACATAAAAATTATAAAATAATTAATGCGACGATTGTCCTTGTATTTCATTTGACAGTGTTATTAACTCGGGAAATAATTAGTCATTTTTAATTTTTTTTTATTTTACAACTAATTAATGAAAGCAAGAAAGAAATTAAAGATAGCTAAGTTAATTAAAGGCCTCACGAGACACCCGACCAGCCTCGCGAATGGCGAAGCCGTTCCCTCGGATCACAGCAATCGACAGACGTTCCAGGAGCCAAGAAAACTCTCTTGGATCGTGATTTTACATTTTACTCTCTCTCTCTTTTTAATTTTACACAAGAATTAAGAATTTCGTCGGTTACCTGAGTCCTCAATTTTAATTTTATTGAATTCATCTTTGTGAATGACTTTTCGCAAATATATGTTGATCTAAATATTGTTTTAATTCCAAATGCGAATTTTTTTAATAAAAAATCTTGTCTTTCTATTTCGTGTTTCTGCACGATTATTTTTATTTAATTCTTATATCAATTATTAAAGAATATTTTTTTCGTTTCTAATTTTTCATATTCGGTGGTTAGGTGGATAAACTTTCGAGCCCATAATTCTCTACTTTTTAAATCAAGCAACGTTTTGAATATGTTTAGCGCGCATAGCATATAAGTTCAAAGTGGGATTTTCCAAATTCAATATGGGATTTCCAAGTTAATTTTAAAATATTTGAAAAAAACCATTTCTTGCCATCTCAGCTTTTCACAAAATCTTTTGCGCTTCTCTTTGTTCTGCATTGAGTTGCTTTTTTCAGGTTCGAATCTTATGTTTTTTATGGTATACATATGCGAATCAAGATGCAGGCGAACGCACTCACCTGACACTTTTATTCCGTACTTATCTTGGATCTCTGCAGCCAATTGTTTGCAAGTAATTTTCGGATTTGACTCGACCATTTCTTGCATATAATCTCGTACGGTATTTGAAATTTTTGAATATCGAAAACCACCTCTTAAATCATCCTTAAAGCCTTCTTTTATCCACCTGTATGCAGTTGTTCTTTTTATTCCGAGAGAACATGCAACTTGATTCCAATCCCCATCATTTTCGTAAACGGTCAACAAATTTTGGATCACATAAAACAAACGCCCCCAGGGGCGTTTGTTTAATATGTGTAAAGTTAGGGGCGTTTGTTTAATATGTGTTATATTGATGTTATAAAAAATTATATTATAACTTTTCCCATGTTTATTGTAGGTAGTACATACAAAACAACTTTAAGAGAACTTCTAGGAAGTGATACAATTGGGATAATATCATTTTTTAAGGCAAAAAAACTAATGAAATCAAAAATGATGTGTGTTTACTGCAGAAAAGAAATGGTTTGGGTTTTCAAGCGTACCTTATCTCAGTGTTTCTCAACGTTGGGCCCAGGCCCCTTGTGGGCCTGAGAAATTTTGAAATGGGCCTGAGATTTAATTGGCCTGGAGTGGGCCTCAAAGAAAATATGTTAATACTAATACTAATAATCCATTGGCTAAATCCAAATTTCTAAGACGTATTTTCTAAATCCCATTGTCTAATGACACAGTGGGAGAAGGCAAATTGAAATGGCAGAAAACCTCGAGAAACAGCTTGTGGAAAAATTAAAAGTTTCTAAGTTCTCACTACAAATTGATGAACAACAATCAACAATTCTGCCTTATTACTTACTTATGTCCGATATATTGATGCAATGGCAATTCATGAAGAATGTTATTTATAAAAAAGTTTGATTGACACAAACGAAGCGACACTATATATGCGGCTGTTTACGACTATCTGTACGATAATGGGATCCCTCTGTCAAATCTGTTGCAGATTGCAACAGACGGTGCCAGCGCTATGACCGGCAAACAGAATGGCTTTGTAGCTAAATAAAAAACTTTGCCCTCATATTGGCAATTCATTGCATCATCCATCGAGAACATCTTTGTGCTAAATCTCTCAATGATGACATGGAACATGCATTGAAAGTCGCTGTTTCAACAGTGAATTTGTCAAAGCCAATGCTTTGCATGACCGCCATTTCAACATTTATGTGAACATGAGGACCACCAGAGACTCCTCATGCACACTGAAGTGAGATGGCTTTCAAAGGAAATTCCCTAGTTCGTCTTGCTGAAATGTGGGATATGGTTCTTATTTTTGTTCATGACATGAAAACACCAGCTTGTAGCAAGAACAGAAAGATAAAGCTGAGACTTTGTTTTCAGTGATAAATAACACGATACAAAAGCAAGGATTTTTTACCTGCTGACTTATTCGCACATGTCAACCAACTGAACATGACCCACTGCAAGGGCGAAATGCAATCTGATAGATAGTGCTGAGAAAGTACGCTCTTTTTTGAACAAGTTATGTCTCTGGAAGATGCATCTTCAAAAAAATGAATTTGCTTTTTTTTGTAATTTTGCCAAAACTGCTCCGGCTCAGAAGTAATCGCAAGCTGCACTGACCACTTGAAATGCTTGAAAGAAGATATGACTAGAAGATTTAAAGATATCATCGAAATGAATCCGCCTAGTTGGATTATAGATATAGCACATTTTGACGTATTAAGTGAAAAGACATTGATCCTATTATTGCTGGAGAACTTCTTGAACTGAAGGAGAACAAAGTATTAATGAAATATTGAAAGGATGGCTTATTGGATGGATGAAAGTAGAATCGATTCATCCATTACTCTTTGAAAAAGTTGTTCCGTTTGTACGTGGCTTTCCCACCACTTGGTTGTTGAGACAGGATTTTCTGCAACAAACGATTTACTCACAAAAAAACGCAATCAATTGCAGATTGAGAAGAGAGGAGACTTACTTTGAGGTTGAACCAAGATCTGGAAATTCAACTTGACAAATTGATAGATAGACATCAAGAGCATGTAGTCAATTGACATTTTAATAGATTTTTTATGTTAATAAAATATTTTTTGTTATCAAAGTTTTATTAAAGGCAATGGGCCTGAGATTTTATATGACCCTGAATGGGGCCTCAGGGAAAAAAAGGTTGAGAACACTGCCTTATCTGACCAATATATTTGGAAATGTTAGAATCAAAACTGTTTCAAATACAAGACCACATTATCAATACGAACAGGTTCAGGTTCAACTTTTGAAAAGTTAATGGAGCTTTTGAAAAATTATTATGTTGTTCAATAAACTTGTTTCTAAAGTATAGTATTTATTTATAAATTTGATTTTTAGTTTTACATTATTTTAATGTTTTCGTCGAATGTTTGACATGTATAAATTTAGGGGCGTTTGTTTAATATGTGTAAATTTGGGGGCGTTTGTTTAATGTGATCCCAATTTTTTTTATTTTTTCAGCTAATTCTTTCTTTTTATTAACGTACATTTTGTAATGTAAGGCGATTTAAATTAATAAATGAATTCAATAACCGACTTGAAAATCCTTGAACTTGAAAATCCCATATTGAATTTGGAAAATCCCACTTTGAACTTGGAAATCCCATATTGAATTTGGAAATTCCCATATTGAACTTGGAAAGGTATAGACTTCTTTCCCTTTTAAAGAATATAGTTTATGGATCTTGCAGACATAAAGTCATCGTTGTTCTTAGGTCTTGCCCTCATTATAGAAAAAGAAAACCACATTTGGAGTTGTATTTGAGTGTGTCGCGAGTACGCACAAAAATGCATGTAAGAATCAGTTTGTAGTATCTTAATCTGCGTCCCATCGCATAAAATAGGATGAATAAAGATAAAAAAACAATAATAGTTTGTCAGAGATGTCAAAATAAGTAAAAGAAACAAATTAAAGGAATAAAATCGAAAAATATGACATAAAAGGATGAAATTTCAGATAACTTAAACATTAAAAGAAATTACATCACAAAATATTCCTTTTGAATTAAATTACATAAAGAAATATAAAGTTGAACAAAATAATAGTGACAGTACAACAAACTAATTTGATAGCGTGTCACACGTGTTTCAATTTATTATGTTTGCCATTAAAAATTAAGATAATCAAATAATCATTAATAAAAAATTAACTTTATTTTAATTACAAGCGAAGCAGAGCAATAAAACTTCGCAGAAACACAGAGAACCTTTTGTGGAGGATGGAAAGGTTTTGAAATATTTAAGTAGTTGTGAATCTGTTTCTTTGCAAGCATTTATAACTATGATTGCAGATAGTCCCCATTTGTAAAGATCACTGGTAACATTTTTGGACAGTCATTTGACCAAGTTTGTCTATTAGTTAATTTCACAGAAATCAAACCAATGAGAAACCCGAAATTCGAGAAAATTGTCTTTACCAACTTGTGGTCTACGATAAGATCTCTATCCTTGGTACATTTTGAAGGCCTAGGACTTGGGAATTAATTAGTTAGTTTATTTCTTTTTATTGATAAAGTTTATTTGTAAAGTAGAAAAAAAAGTAAAGACAAATGTACCCCATCGTGTACTACGTTGGGTGCTAACTTGAAATATATGTCACAGTCCGAATAAAATACACGCCGAATAATTACATTCTTTAATTTTACTAAAAATTAAAAATTTGCACAACAAATGTTTAATTATTATAAAAATATGATTTTAATGTAAAATTCATTAATTTTTTTTACGAATACAGAAATGGGTGGATTGAAGAATAACTGTCAACAGATTGAGGTTTATAATTTAACGATCTTAGAAGAACGTATTAAAACAGTAATTCTCAAACTTTTTGGTTCGTGTATTTGTTAGCATCAAATATTTTTTTGCGTACCCTTTATCGATTTTTAGAAAATTAAAGAAAAAAATTATTTAATTAGTGATATGGATGGTGTTTATTAATGACCAATCTTTCTATTTTTGGATTCTTTAACAAAAGATACACTCAAAAACTGATTTTAAATTAAACAATAATAAAAATTCTTTTCGTCGAGATATGTAGTTACTTACATGACTCGCATCTAATTTTGTTCTTGAACTTTCGTTTACTTAGTTATTAATGAACAAATTTCAAATTAATTAATTTTCTGACACTGTCTCTAACGGATTGACAGACAATTTCCCTTGAAGACGGCAAAAAATCCTTTCGAATTAAAACGATTATTTCTGAAATGTTAATGGGAAAACAATTAAGCGCGAAAAATGCTGAATGGGGGAATGGCAGAGTTTTCATTCCTGTAGCAGTCGAGACTTCATAAATACATTGGCCCTTCCTCTCGTAGTCTGTTCGAAGTTGCCAAATCACAATTGGTACTTTCCTATATAAAATTTTCTGATTTATTGAAAAAATACAAAAAACCACTATACACTCAAAATTGGCTAGATGCGACAATTTATTAAGGTCAGCACAGTTTCAGGAGGATTTATATCTTAAAAAAAAAAATAGAAACGATTAAGGAAACAAATTAACCGGCGTACATATTTTGGAAACTGAAAAGCTTAATGGGATTTTGTTTTTGACATTGTTTTGTTTTTTAATGTAAATTTTAAATCTTTATAATTCAAATTGGTGTGCTGTGGTGTGATTAACGGAAACCTCAGATGGTAAATAAAGAACGAAGCGAAGACGAAGCACGAGGAACAAAGCCACTGAGGACAACTCGGGCATGTCTCTTTTGTGGGCAGTCGAATATCAGGAAATTTGGAATTAACTGCACGCCATGTGAATCATTCGCCCATTTGGGCTGCATAAAAATGAGCAAAGCCTGCGCCGAGACGCTGTCAAGCTGGCAGTGCCCCCCTTGTATTGGAAACGAGGTCCCCAGGCGGGAAACAACAGCCCAGCCAAACTTTACATCACCACATACTGACCACATTCTCTTGAAGATCTCGAACCTCCGGAAAGCCAGGAAAATCCCAGTAAAAATCCCAAAAGGAGCACGTATTGCCGCAGCAACGTGCCTCTCAGACCTCATTGACAACGCACTGTCCTCTGACAGCTGGGAATCCTGGCTAAAACTTATATGCTTCGCACCTGTTGCACTCGGAACACCTACAACGGAATCTGATAACCAGAGTAAAGAAACAAACCCCCGGCTAAACTTAACCGGGAAACTGAAAGGAAGAATATTGAATTACGGCAGTCATAGCATACACGCAATACTTGAACAGCCACTTATTGCCAATGCGGTCAAAACCAGAGGAGCATTCACCAAAGATGCCCCCAACAAACTGAAGGAGCGAGTGAATCGGAAACTTCTGGAGGGCGATGTGCGGGCAGCCCTACGGGTTATCACGTCCGATGAACACCGTGCTGTCTAGCACCCCCGAGGTCCTGAATACCTTAATTCAGAAGCACCCAAGTGCACCGAGTGATTATGTAAAGTTCTCGAATCCTGAAGGAACCCAAGAGATTATGATTACCGAATCAGAAGTGCGGCGCGGAATCGCTTCCTTTGCCGCTAGCAGCAGCGGAGGCTTGGATGGGTTACGCCCCGGCCATATCAAGGACCTAACGTCCACCTACACCTCGGAAGCAGGACGCTGTCTTGTTAAATCGATCACGGACCTAATAAGGAAAATGGTGAATGGCGACATCCCGGAGTATGCCAGAGAATTGCTCTTCTCCGCAAGGCTACTCGCGTTCAAAAAACCCAACGGAGGAATCCGCCCCATTGCGGTCGGAAACTATTTCAGAAGACTCGCAGCGAAGATTGCTTCGACCCTCGTGAGCCGCCCACTCGGTGCGGAGTTCTTCCCAGAACAAATGGGTGTTAGTATCCAGAACGGATGTGAGGCAGCGGTTCATGCGGCAAGGCGTTTCTTCACACAGAAGAATACTGCAAACGAATGCATTGGAATCAAATTGGACATAACCAATGCATTCAATTCTCTCAGAAGAGACTCCATTATGGAAACGTGTTGGAAGAGGGCTCCCATGCTTTTCCCTCTTGTTAAATTGTCATACGGAGAAACACGTCTCTGGTTTTTGATGATGAAATCATCAAATCAAAAACTGGTGTCCAGCAGGGAGATCCGCTCGGACCCCTCTTATTTGCCCTGACAATTGATGATTTGTGAGATCAATTGACGCACAACTAAATCTCTGGTATCTCGACGATGCCACAATTGGAGGATCATTCGAGGAAACATACAATTCTTTACGTCAAGCACTTCCCGCATTAAAACACTTGGGATTGGACATCAATATTAACAAATCAGAGTTAATAAATGTCTCATACTCAAACACCACGACTTTCTCTCTATCAAGGAGTTTTCAACGAACTGCTTCCCGGGATCCCGACTGTGCCAGTTGATAAACTATATTTCCTTGGATGTCCACTCAGTGAAGACGAACTCAGGAACCATCTACTTTCTAAAAATGAAGAATTGTCTCGCCTCGCAAAAAGATTGTCATGCCTCGACTCTCACACATCCTTCTTCCTGATGAGAAACAACATCGGACTACCCAAGCTTTTATACCTACTGCGAAGTTCACCCTGCCACGAACATTACGACAGTCTACTTTCGATAGACAAATCTCTCAAACAAACTGTTGAGTCACTAATCAACGTCCGCTTCGACGAACTCGGTTGGAAGCAATGTAAGCTTCCCTCTGGATTTGGGGGTGTCGGTCTAAGATCGGCGCTGGAGGTCGCGTACCCGGCATATCTTTCGTCTCTCTCAAGCTGCAACCATTTGACACGGCAAGTCCTTCGTCACACTATTGGACTTCGCTGGAATGAGTCATTTGATGAAGCTTGCCGGGATTGGAACGGGTCAGGACTCAAAATCCCCGAAGACACAACGAAACAAAGGAACTGGGATAACATTGTCTGCTCCAAAATTTCAGAAGGGCTTAAAAAAGAAGCAAATCAACATCGCCTTGCTTGCCTGGTGTCAGCCTCAAGTGGAGGGAGCGGAGCATGGCTTGGTGCAATCCCTTGCCCAAATCTCGGGACTTTTTTGACGACGATTCTTTGAGGATTGAATCGGACAAAGACTTGGACTAGACGTTTGCCAGGAGCACCGATGCCGCTGCGGGAAAACGGTCGATGCGAAGGGATTGCACCCCTATCCTGCAGGAGATCCGCCGGAAGAGGACCACGTCACGCCGCTCTGAACGACGTGATCGTCAGAGCTCTGAAGGCTGCAGGCTTCCCAGCACAGCTTGAACCATGGGTCTCGATCGAGGTGATGGAAAAAGACCTGACGGGATGACTCTTTTCCTTTCAACTCCGGACGATCTTTGGTCTGGGACGCAACTTGCGTCGATACTTACTCAAGCACGAATCTCCTTAAATCGGTTCAGACACCTGGAGCAGCTGCCTCAATCGCGGAAAACCTTAAAACCAAAAATATTCCTTCCTCGGGGACCGCTACAGATTCACCCCTGTTGCGGCTGAGTCATCAGGAGCTGTTGGCCCAGCGACTGCCGAGTTCTTGCGCGAACTCGAAGAATGCTCGCCACAAAGAAAAATGATCCTCGTGAAGGAGTATGGCTAAGACAAAGGATCGGAATAGCCATACTCCGAGGGAACTCGCTTTCCATACAGGCAGCGGGCTCCTCAATTGATTTCTCAAATCAATTTCTTCTCTGAATTATTACCTGACATTAATTAATAAATGAAAATATAAATTTAAAAAAAAAAAAAAAATAAAGATAATTTTAAATCTTATAAGCTTTAAAATTAGGGCTTTATAAAAGCAAAAGCTTTATAGGCGTTTTTCTCGAGTTAGGTTAGGCTTTAAAATAAGGTTTAGTACAAGTTAATTATTATTGCACATGTCATTTTCGTTACGTCGTGATCTTACACTTTCTCAAAAATTGGAAATAATCAATTTGTTTATTCAAGGAGGCCAAACTCAGGCAACTCTATCTGCAAGATTCAACTGTTCTCAGTCTCAAGTTTCATGGATTTTGAAGAATAGAGAAGAAATTATGTTATTATCTGAATCAAAAAATTATTGATTTTTTTGCAATATCGGATAATTGCATATATCGGTTAATTCCATAAGTTTTTCATATTTTATGGATAGAATTAATGAAAATGACATTTTGATATTGTTTCATTTAAAGGCGTGGTCCGTTCAGCGGACGGTGACATTTAATGAATTTACATTTCCCCGCGTGCCTCATAAAGTTAAAACTTCTTTTTTCATGGACGTAACTCGATTTTCTAGGTATTTTTTCGTATTGATTTCCTTATTGCAAATAATTTTATTTTAAATCTTTTAAATTTTGTTGTCGGCCACTGTAGATGCCCCAAATTCCAATAACCGTATCTCCAATTAATTAATGTATTTGGCTGCTCTTTTTGATAAATCCGATTTCATCATGTACAACAATGTTCTATACGTTAATGTTTCTTTGGTATAGCGATTAACTGGTTGCATATCAAACAATGTATTTTTGCATCGATCGTTGTCAAAAATAAAAAATTTCTCATTTTTTGAAACACTTTTTTTCATCTTTCAAACACCGTTTTTTTAGTTTCAGAAGAAAAATATTTACAATAAACTAATTATTGTTGCAAATATTTCGGAACAAACTCGAGTTATCATTCTGAGTTTAAATAATTTAAATTTTCATTGGACACATGAAGCAGAGCGTATAAAATACATAAGCCTAGTCAGAAATATATACTTTTTAGGAGGAACAGTTCGTCATGTGCGTCCAGTAAAACAAGAAGATTTTTTCCTACAGAATTTTAATATTGGTGATCACAACATTTATAGATCTTCCTTTCAAGTTATTTTAACGTCATGATGGTGTGTCCATACTCATTTATGATAAACCCCAAATCAGCTTGACTAGGATTCAAATTAGTGATCTCATATTTTTCAGATTAATTTCGAGGCCAACTTTTTCAACGATTAAATCTTTCTTGCATATTCTATTCCTGAGGTTTGCTCCGGAGGTTTAACAAGTGTTTATGTGCCTAAGATTTTGCATGTGCCAGCCACACAGTTTTGCAAGAACAAGAGAGAGAACGAGTATGCTAGTAAATCTAATTAATCCGGAATGAATGAAGGTGCTCATTCTTTTTAAATTTCTTTTATTTTTATTCATTGGCGTTCGGCTGTTTCTAGACTAGGATTTTACACGTTCCTCCATCCGAGATTCATCTGGTACTTAGAATCATGGTGGCGTCATTCGTCAAGATCGAGTTTCCAGTAAAGGCAACCTTTCAACTACGGCGGTGAATCACGTAACGATTATTTTAATAGATATTGAGGAAATTAATGAGCGACTGAGTGAGAAAGTAGCCACCAAGAGACATCAGTGAAACCTGTAGAGTACACAGACGCTGTATTCCAGCCATGAGCCTGGCAGAAATTGGCGGATAAAAAGCCAAAAAGAGATAGCTGGAATAAATATCAATTACATTTTTATTTGGATTTAAATATTTTTGGTAGGATTAAGTGGCGAAATATAGTCTTTTTATTTGAATTTTTTTCCTCTGGATCAGAAACTTATTCGAGACTTTATTTTTATGTAATGCATGAGAACTAATGATATTTAAAATTGTGTTTTAATTAAAATATAGTTCATTTTTAATTAAATATTGTTTAATTATTTAATTTTCAATGGCAAAACTAATGAATTAAGGCACGTGTGACCACGCTGTTGATCCATTATGTAGCGATGTTGTCTTTATTTGGTTTACCTTTATTTATATATTTAAATGGATTCAAAGGAATATTTCGGGATGTAGTTTCTTTTAATGGTTAAATTATTTGAAATTTCATCATTTAGGTCAGGGGTTCTCAACCGTGGTCCCCAGAAAATTTTTAGTGGTCGGCGGATTCGAGAGGCAATTTAAATAATATTTTATACACTAGGTGCAAAAAAAAACCGTTTTTTTAAATACGGCATATTTTGCAAAGATAACCGTGATTTTTCTTTGTCGATATCGAAAGGGATCATTAAATTAACCCTAAATCAATTTTGTTATATTTTTTTTGTATTGTGTTATATGTCTAAATTGAAAATTTTAATTACACAAGCGCAATAAAAAACCGTTTATTCTGGTGAGTGTGACATTTTTTACTTTTTTTAGAATTTTAACCCTCGATAAAATTACGAATGCTTGATGTAATAACAAAAGGAAAGATTCTAAGCTTGAATGCGTTAAATTGGACCACTAAATGCGTTAAATTGGACCACTAAATGCGTTAAATTGGACCAATTTTATTTTTTAATTGATTTTCTTAACATTTCCCCAATTCGCATAATATTTTCATGATCATCTATATCTGCATTTACCTGAGAAGCATAAGTTTTAATAATCTCTAGAGCTCTGAAGGCTTCTGAGAGATCAACTTTTTTCTCATTTGATTCCTCTTCAATAAGTGTTTCCTAAGTATAATTATTAAATAATTTGATGAGATGGACATTGATCTATTACAAGTAGAATTTTTCTTTTTTTCTTTGCAAGTTCACAATCAAAATCACTGAGTCACTTGTTAAAAATTTCACGGTTCATCCATGCCTTATTGGAATGGGTGTAGGTAACATATTTTCCAATGTTGAAATTTTTAAAACACCTTGGACTTTTGAATCTTCCTATCATCACAGGCCTTCTTTTATCGGAACCAGAACAATTTGCGCATAATAGTAACGAAAATCGATCCTTCGACAACTTTATTCCAGGCCGTGATTTGGTACACACACTTTTGGAAGGAATCGCCTTGTAAAAAACACCAGTTTCATCTGCATTATAAACATTGTCCAATCCATATTGTTCAATTTTTAAACTCATTGTTTCATTAAAATCAGTAATAGATTTTTCATCATGATTTACTGATCCACTGTTTCCGTGTAATTTTCTTAACTTGATACCATTTCGTAATTTAAACTTTTCTAGCCACCCACGACTTGCTTTAAATTCTGGAAAATTTTTTCCAAACTTAAGAGCTTTTGCAATTAACATCGAATCTGATAGAATTGCTCCACTAGATTCCATTAAGTTAATCCATGTTATCATCGCTACATCAATTTCATTAAATTTGAGTTTTGGAATTCTCGTTAGGTTTAATTTTTTGATGTCAGTCCTATTCAAAAGGTCCGATTTTGATTTAAGGTCGTTTATAGTTCTCGGAGAAATTTTCTTTTTTAACCGTGAAGAAACAATCCTGGAAATTTGAGGTGCAGAAACGAATGGGTTGTCAGAAATATAACGTAGTATAGAAATTTTTTCGTTGACAGAAAGTCTAACACAGCGAAGCATCACAAAAATACAATTTAACGTGTAATGAAAATTTTAAAATGTTAATTAATTTAACTTACAATTAGATAAAAAATTATTTTTCATAATACTTGAGGAGCGGATTCGAGAAACAAGCGGATTCAAGAATCATTCATAGGAAATTTCAAATTTTTGATTAAAACAAGCGGATTCGAGAAGCGGCGGATTCGAGAAGCAGCGGATTCGAGAGGTTTCACTGTATTAAATTTAAAACTAATTGTACAATTAAGTATAAATCAAAAACATTGAAATTAATCTGATTTGATTAGCGTGGTTTATCATTCTAGTTATGGTTAACAAGAATCGTCGTCTTTGGTCGGATTCCTACGTACAATTTGGATTCACTAAATTCATTGCCCCAAATAATGAATTAAAGGCAAAATGCATGATTTGCCATAAAATTTTGGGAAACAATTCACTGAAACCTTCTCAACTTAGGCGCCACAAAGAGTCTGTACACCCAGAAAATTCTTCCTCACATGAATATTTTAAAGTCAAAAGAACGAAGTTTGATTCACAGCCAAAGCTTGAGTGGTTTAATAAATCTCAAGAATAACCGAGATTAGAAGCATCATATGCTGTAATTTTAATTTATATCTAAAACAAATAGGTCTCAATGATTATCGCAAAAAACAAAGCTGCACATAATTCTGGTGAAAAGTTAATCAAACCAGTGGCTCTTGAAATGGCTCGAATTTTGTTTGGTCCGGATGCAGTTACCAAACTTAAGGACATACCATTATCCAACGATTCAATTTCCCGTAGAATTTCAGAATTGTCATCTGATATCCTGGAGCAATTAATTGAAAGAATCAATAAAAGTAAATGCAGAATAAGTATTCAATTGGACGAGTCAACTGACATTTCTAACGTCTGTCAGCTTGTGTCCTATGTTCGCTTTGTTGATGATGAGAATATTATTGATGAGTTTTTATTTTGTTTGGAGATGGATGGACACACTCGTGGAGAGGACATCTTTAATATTTTTGACAATTTTATGAAGACGAATAAAATCCAATGAGATAAAGTTGGATCTATATGTACTGATGGTGCACCTGCGATGATTGGTCATCAATCTGGACTTGTTACTCGTATTAAGGATTTGGTTCCTGATATTATTACAAGACATTGTGCATTGCACAAATATGCACTTTGTTCAAAAACTATGTGTTCGTCGTTAAGAGAAACACTAAACACTATTGTAAAAGTGATAAACTATATTCGATCTCGACCACTTAATTATCGAATTTTCCAAACTCAAATAATAATGGCTTTTAAAAAAAGTTATTATTGTGGATAATGAAAATAAAAAAAGGAATAACATCAATGTTCCCAATGCTTGAATATCATCTCGGACACAACCCACCGGATAATGTTCTTCTAAGTCTGATAATCAAACATCTGGAAAATCTCAAGACAAAATTTGATGATTATTTTCCTGTTGAAGACCCAATTCCAAACTGGATCGTTCAACCTTTCTTGACCTCATTTAAAGAATATCAGGAACTCAATTTTCAGCAGAGCTTGATTGAACTTCAATGTAATCAGTCTGCTCAGATTATTTTCAAATGTACTTCATTATTAGATTTTTGGTATTCTCATTAATAATTACTTTTTATTGTTAGGTGTCAGATGGCGAAAGAATTCCCCATTTTGAGTAAAACTGCATTGGAATCAATACTTGCATTCCCCACTACTTATCACTGTGAAATGGCGATGTCGTGTCTGACTTTTCTAAAAACAAAATATAGAAATAGACTACGGGTACAAGATGATATGCGAGTAGCTTTGTCGAACATAGAGCCTGATATAAGTAAAATTATTCTGAACAAACAAGATCAGAAATCTCACTAAATTACTATTAAATTTTCTGTTATTTTCATAATGTTCATGTTATTTTTATAATAAATATTCGAACATGTCTAAACCTGGCCCTGACGAGGTCAAAAATTGTGCGCTAATACCAAAAAATGTTTATTTTATTTAAGGTGGTCCCCACAAAATTTTATAGTTCAAAAGTGGTCCCCAGTCTAAAAAAGGTTGAGAACCGCTGCTATATACTATGGATTGTTCACGTTTGGTTTTCCAAAACAAAAGAAGTTATATAAGAAATAACAATGAATATGATCAAATCAAGTCAATTCTCCAAGGGATCGATGTAAAGACAAGAAATAGATATTAGGAAAGAAGGCTTTTGACCAAGTCAAAATCTTTTATACTATTAAATGACTGCCTTTATTATCGTGTTGAAAACGGGAGTCACAAATTAGTTATTGTCGTAAGTTATAGCGTCCGGGCCAGTTCTAAGTGTCCGGAGTGATAAATCGGATTTATCACTCCAAATTATTATGATTTTGGGAATAAATTTTAAACTGTTCATGGTGCGCTCGATACACATCAATAGCAAAGGAGAATATGATTCTATTTTACTATATCTATTGTCTAAAAAATATGAACCTGGAATGACAGAAACCAAAAAGCGAACAATTCGAAGAAAGTGTAAAACTCTTCATTTTGCAGACGATCAATTATTCTCTTATTCCAAATCAGGAACACATAAAATTGTTATATGTCCTTTTGAACATGAAAGGATTCAATCTATTCTTTGTGATGAACATAATGAAGGACATCCTGGGTTCAATAAAATGTGTTATCTAATTTCTCAAAAATATATTGGAATTAAACAATGTATAATTCGTGATTTTGTATCAAAATGCATACCGTGCCAATCATTTAACTCTTTAAGTACTTGTGAAAATATCAGAATGATTTCTGTGGAAAAAAAATACGAAAGATTTATCGCCGACTGTATAGATCTAAGGCGGTATTCTGCAAATAATGACAATTTTAAATGGATACTTACTGTCATCGATGCATACACAAAGTTTGCATGGTCATTCGCGTTAGAGAATAAAACATCACAAAGCATCTATAATGCAATTGAGAGTTTATTCCAGACTGTCGGTCCTCCAATTTATTTTCATTCGGACAATGGAAAGGAATTCCGCAACAAAGAAGTTTCAAAACTTCTTGATGATTGGAAAATAACTCCGATATATGGAAGACCAAGGCACCCACAATCTCAAGGACAAATAGAAAGATATAACCAAACTCTCAAACGTTGGTTGGGGAAGACTTTGTTCGCAACAGAATCTATAAGGTGGAGAGAAATTCTACAGAAGGTGGTGTATAAATACAACATAACTTGTCATCGCGCAACTGGAAAGTCACAATTTTGGTTAGTCTCTTTTTATTTACCCAGTCTATTTTACGGAATAACGGGTTTTAATATTTTGCCATGTGGAGGCGCAGAAGAAGAGATTAACTCAGAATCGGAAGAAACGGAATTATCCTTAGAAGTAAAAACTCATAATGAAAAGTATAAAAGAAAAGTTACAGAAGACGCAAACAAAAATTTTCGAAAAAAAGATATCACAATTGGAGATAATGTTACAATTAAAATTGATTTCGATAAAAATATAAAAACAAGAAAATATCCACTCACTAGTTTTTTTAGCAAGGAACAATTTCTAGTAGTGGAAGAAGTTTCTCTGCTTTATTAAACGTGAAATCGTCCGTGATGTTGTTATCAACTGTGACATTTGCCGCTTTTCTGGACCTTTAAAGGACCATGATACAGAATTTCACGTTTTTGCTAATAAACCAAATGAAAGGTTTCAAATGGATTTAATCGATCTTAAAAGGTGCTTTTTCTGATTTTTTCATCATTTATGTAATATTTTTGGATTTTTACAAAAACTGTAATATCGATAATTAATTTCCCTTTTTCTGATTATTTTAGATTTTCGAGTTCCAATGATTCTTTTTCATGGCTGTTAACTTGTATTGATGTATACAGCAATATGGATTCACAAG
>NW_021823972.1:10000-21359 GCF_006345805.1 Octopus sinensis | reverse complement strand
CTGCTACGTCCATCTCCGTCCATCGTCCGCCGTCCAACGCCAACGCCAACACCACTCTACCAATCACTATCAACAGATATCGGGCAGCGAGACGCAAATAAAGCTAAAGAACTTCTTGACAATGATTGAAAGATGCTGCTGGTCGACAGCGTTGTATAGCGACGTGTACACACACACACACACACACACACACACCACACACACACACACATACACACATATACACACATACACACACTCATACATACATACTTACAGACATACGTATATTTATTTATTTTTATTTTATCTAGTTTCAGCTCACGAGCTGTGGCCATGCTGGGGCACCGCCATATTGCTGGGGCACCGCCATATATACGCACATATATACGCACATACATTACATACTGTGTGTGTGTGTGTATATATACACTATATACACATACATATGCATACGTTCTTATACATACACGGAATATATACATGCAGACATACATACCATACTTACTTAAATACATAGTTATATACATACTACATACAAGTTATATGCATATATACATACGCATACATACAAAGATAAATGCACATAGTTACTATACACTGCATAATTACATACATATATATACATGCGCACATACACACACAAGCATTTATGCATACATATATACGTACATAAATACACATATTCATACATAGTAAGATACATACGTACGTACGTACATACATACATACATACATACATACATACATACATACATACATACGTTCAAACGAATATAAATATATACATACTTGAATGCATACATATATATTTGAATGTTTGCATATATACCTACATAGATACAAATAGAATTTACCTAAACAAATACATACACATATAGACACGAATTCTTCATCATTATCAAAAGCAGTCCGTCGATATTGATGGTGAGTGTCTGTTTGAAATGTGAACTGTAGTATCAGAAGTACACAGAACTTTTCTGGTTCCTCTCCTCAGCTGTTGTGTCCTACGTTAAATCTTGTCAATGTTTAGCCACATCCTTGATATCAATACACTGATTTCTTATCGATAAAACTATTTTATTGTATATTTGTATTGGCGGTTAGTTTAATCCCTTTTTCGGATATGTCCAAACCAGCTAAAATTTCGTTGCATCAGACTACGAAGCTTAACTTTCTCTAGGACGGCGATGTTCTTGTCTTTGTCTTTCCATGTAATGTTCATGACCGGTTTCTGTCCCATGCGTCTTATTATAAATGCTTTCAGTTATTTTTCCCCATTAGTTTATGGTATATAGCCCATACCTTCGATCCATATGGCTAGTATTTTAGTTTCTACATGCCATTTATTATATGGCTAGTATTATATTATATAATAAATGGCTAGTATTGTTAGTTTCGTGGAGGCACAATGGCCCAGTGGTTAGGGCAGCGGACTCGCGGTCGTAGGATCGCGGTTTCGATTCCCAGACCGGGCGTTGTGAGTGTTTATTGAGCGAAAACACCTGAAGCTCCACGAGGCTCCTGCTGTACTCTTTCGCCGCAACTTTCTCTCACTCTTTCTTCTGTTGGCCTGCTCGCTTAGCCAGCGGGGTAGCGCCATTTGAAGGCTAAAACAATGCGAAGCGCATTGTGACCAGCGATGTGTAGCAACATCTGATAGCCTGGTTGGTCACGGGATCACGTGATTATTAGTTTCAAATTGTAAATCCATGCCACTAATTTCAAGAGAGGGGAAAGTCGATTACCTCAACCCCAGTAGTTGAATGATACTTATTTTATCACCCCCGATGAAAGGCAAAGTCGACCTCGGTGGAATTTGAACTCAGAACGTAAAGACGGACAAAATACTGCTAAACATTTTGCCTGAAATGCTCGCTCATTGCTTTAGATGGTTGGTAATATTAGCAGTACTTTAAGGCGATGAGCCGGCAGGATTGCTGAAAGAAAACGACTTAATGACTACACTGTATAACGTATGTATTAAATTCTGTTATTTAGTGTATGCATTATATCATCGGAACAACGATATAACTCATCCGCAAATGATATGTCTTTCACTAACAATATATACGATCTCTGTTTTAACTTTGAAGTGCGACGCCTTGAACAATTTCTGATGATTTGCTAAATACCTCGTCGACAAATCGGAATGAGATTTTCAATGTGGTTCGGCGACAGTACTTCTTGAAACCGGAAGTAAACACAAACACGACGCACGCGCAAAGATATACACATACAGATCAGAAGAGTGAGAAAAAGAGGAGAGAAGGGCATTACAAGTAATTGATTCAACACGGTTGACATAAACATTTCCCCACTCATCATATATATTGAAAAAAACTTGCTTACACACATAAACCACAAAAAGAGAGAGAGAGAGGAGGAAAGAGTGGGGAATACTGTGAAAGGAGAGGGCAAATAGGTGCCGCCAAAACGACCATGCCAAATAGGTGCCGCCAAAATGACAATGCCAAATAGGTGCCGCCAAAATGGCAATGCCAAATAGGTGCCGACAAAATGACCATGCAAAAATGTCTCCTATCCACGATAAATATAGTGATAATAACGTCGTAGCTGACACCTAACCTCACTTGAATAACCACCGTAGTATCAAAATGTGTAGAGCCTATCAAAAGGGCCAACTTTTGCATGTATTCAAATCTTCTGAGCATCAGCTACAAGCACGACCGTCTCACTTTGTCCGAACGCATTTGGAAAATCAACGAAAACCGCATACAATTACGCATCCATTTTCTCAGATATCTTCTGAATCTGTCGGAGGCAGATCATACCTTTAGCGTTTTTATTATTTTTTTTCCCCCTTCCTTGAAGTCCAAATAGATTTTCTTGAACTACTGTGAATGGAAGCACTCCGTCGGTTACGACGATGAGGGTTCCGGTTGATCCGAATCAACGGAACAGCCTGCTCGTGAAATTAACGTGTAAGTGGCTGAGCACTCCACAGACACGTGTACCCTTAACGTAGTCCTCGGGGATATTCAGCGTGACACAGAGAGTAACAAGGCCGGCCCCTTGAAATACAGGTACATCAGAAACAGGAAGTAAGAGTGAGAGAAAGTTGTGGTGAAAGAGTACAGCAGGGATCACCACCATCCCCTGCCGGAGCCTCGTGGAGCTTTTAGGTGTTTTCGCTCAATAAACACTCACAGCGCCCGGTCTGGGAATCGAAACCGCGATCCTATGACCGCGAGTCCGCTGCCCTAACCACTGGGCCATTGCGCCTCCACTACTACTGTGAATAACGCATTCAGTAATATTCATGCAAAGATCTTTCCCACTGAGTGTGACACGTTTTGGCACAACCGTTTAGCACAACCCTCAAATTGTATTGTATTGTCCAAAATAAAGAAGGATATGTTTCGTAATACAAAATGACATTCTAGATAACACGGTAGTCATGGTTTGCATGTCTTTGATCATAAACCTATTCGATCACGGTTGATTTTGATCATAAACCTATTCGATCACGGTTGATTTTGATCATAAAACTTTATTTATCAGGCCAGTTTTGCTGAGTTGATAAAATAAAATAAGAGCAAATACTGGGGGGGGGCGGTTGGTGTAATCAGTTCACTCCCTACAAATTATATATTAAACAATAATATAGAAACAAAGAGTATACAGGGGTTTTGATGGGAAAGAGAGAAGGAGACTGAGTGAGAGAGGGAGACAGACAGAAACGGAAATAGAGAGTTAGACGGAGAGAGACAGACAGACAGACAGATAGACAGACACAGAGATAGAGGGAGAAAGACAGATAGACAGAGACACACAGAGAGGGAGACGGAGAGAGAGAAAGACAGACAGAGAGATAGACAGACAGACAGAGAGACAGAGAGATAGACAGACAGAGAGACAGACAGACAGATAGACAGACAGAGAGACAGACAGACAGATAGACAGACAGAGAGAGTTAGGCGGAGAGAGAAAGGGAGAAAGACAGATAGACAGAGACACACAGAGAGGGAGACGGAGAGAGAGAAAGACAGACAGAGAGATAGACAGACAGAGAGACAGAGAGACAGACAGCCAGAGAGACAGACAGACAAATAGACAGACACAGAGAGAGTTAGGCAGAGAGAGAGAGAGACAAACAGATAGACAGAGACACACAGAGAGGGAGACGGAGGGAGAGACAGAGAGAGAGAGACAGACAGAGAGACAGATAGATAGACAGACAGACAGACAGAGACACAGAGAGAGAGAGAGGGAGAGAGAGAGAGAAGCAAATACAAACAGAAAATGAGTGAGAGAAAATTACATTCAAGAGGGAAAAACAGACAGAAATCTTTAATGTATTGAAATGGAAGTGAAATAGTATAGTTATCTCCCTTTACGCGACATGAACGTGCACTGAGAAAGATTATTATTGTTAATACAGGAAAAGATTAAACCATCGAAGTGGTAGGATCGTTAGCACGCCGGGAAAAATGTTTAGCGGCATTTCGTTCTCTTTACGATCTGAGTTCTAATTTCACCGAGGCCGACTTTGCTTTTCATCTTTTCGGGGTCGATAAAATAAGTATCTGCTGAGCACTGGTGTAGATGTAAATGAGTGGAGGCGCAATGGCCCAGTGGTTAGGGCAGCGGACTCGCGGTCGTAGGATCGCGGTTTCGATTCCCAGACTGGGCATTGTGAGTGTTTATTGAGCGAAAACACCTTAAGCTCCACGAGGCTCCGGCAGGGGATGGTGGTGATCCCTGCTGTACTCTTTCACCACAACTTTCTCTCACTCTTACTTCCTGTTTCTGTTGTACCTGTATTTCAAAGGGCCGGCCTTGTTACTCTCTGTGTCACGCTGAATATCCCCGAGAACTACGTTAAGGGTACACGTGTCTGTGGAATGCTCAGCCACTTGCACGTTAATTCCACGAGCAGGCTGTTCCGTTGATCGTATCAGCTGGGACCCTCATCGTCGTAACCGACGGAGTGCTCCTATTATTAGATGTAATTGAATAATCCCAACCATTTCTCCAGAAATTGCTGACCTTCTGCCAATACAAGAAAAGCTTATTTAGACCGAGATCTTGAAAAAATATTGTATATTTAGCAATTATTAGCATCACTATACTTCTTTTAGTCGTTGTGCTGATTCGTGTCCAACTAGAAATCATCAGTTGTTATTTATAATAGAAGCGAAATTCTTTCTGTCCGTCTGGGACCCCTGCGTTCTGAGTTCAAGTTACGCAGAGGTGGACTTTACCTTTCATCCTTTCGGGGTCGATAAATTAAATACCAGTTGCGTACTGAGATCGATCTAATTTTGGTACGAGGCCAACAATTTTGGTGGAGAACTGGTTAGTCGATGTAATTGATCTAGAAATTTTGGGCCTTTTGCCTAGAGTAGAAAAGAATATTTTCCGGTATTAACAATAATAATCTTTCGCCCTTGAGCAAGAGTTGTAGTTTAAGGCGGCGAGCCAGAAGAATTGTTAGAACGATGGGAAAATGTTTAGTGGTATTTTGTCCAGTTCTTTACGTGCTGAGTTCTAAAACCGCCGAGGTCACCTTAACCTTTCATCCCTTCGGAAACAATAAAATAAAGCGCTAGGCTTGACGTTATCGACTTTTCCCCTTCCCCTCAAAATTTCTGGTGTTGGATCCTACAACAAACCGAAGTCCTGTTCTTAGGGAATGTTGTGATCTCACTTACTTATACACCATGGAAGCCGGGTGACAGGTCTTATGTGACTTAGGGCTCAAGAAAGATATTCTTTCCTACTCTAAGCAGAACGCCCGAAATTTTGGGGGAGGGGCCTGTCGATTACATCGACCCCAGTGCGTTTCTTATTTCTTTATTGCCCACAAGGTGCCAAACACAGAGGGGACAAACAAGGACAGACAAACAGATTAAGTTGATTATATCAACCCCAGTGCGTAACTGGTACTTAATTTATCGACCCCAAAAGGATGAAAGGCAAAGTCGACCTCGGCGGAATTTGAACTCGGAAGGTAACGGCAGACGAAATACCGCTAAGCATTTCGCCCGGCGTGCTAACGTTTCTGCCAGCTCGCCGCCTTGGTTCAAGAAAGATATTCTTTTCTACTCTAGGCACAAGACCCAAAATTTTGGGGGAGGGGTCAGTAGATTAGATCGACCCCAGTACGCAAATGGTACTTAATTTATCGTCCCCGAAAGGATGAAAGGCAAAGTCGACCTCGGCGGAATTTGAACTGAGAGCATAAAGACAGACGAAATACTGCTAAGCATTTCACCCGGCATGCTAACGTTTCTGCCAGCTCACCGCTTTGGCTCAAGAAAGATATTTTAAAAATGCTGATGGATTAACAGAATTTTTAGAGCGTCAGAAAAATGCATTTTTTTTTTTTTAGTTCAAATCCTGCCAAGGTCAACTTTACCTTTCATGTCTCTGGGATCGATTAACATAAAAAGTAGTCGATACCATTAACTCCAGTCAAACTTTAGATCAATTCGTGGCTTTAAAAACACATACAAGTTAATATTGGATATAAAGATTTTTTTTTTTTTTTACTGGCACACCGTCGATTACGATGACGAGTGTTTCAGTTGATCCGATCAAAGGAACAGTCCGCTGGTGAAATTAATGTGAATGAGCACTCCACAAACACGTGTACACTTAATGTAGTTCTCAGGGAGAGTTAGCATGAAACAAAGTTTGATAAGATCGGCCCCTTTGAAAGACAGGTACTTCTCATTTTTGCCAGCTGAGTGGACTGGAGCAACGTGGAATAAAGTGTTTTGCTCAAGGACACAATGTGTGGCGGGATTTGAACTTATAACTTTACGATCGTAAGCCGAACACCCTAACCCCTAAGTCGCGTGTCTTCATTATATATAAAGATTACGCTTTAGTATTAATACTTCTTCCGTTGTGGAGGCACATGGCCTAGTGGTTAGAGCAGCGGTCGAGGGATCGCGGGTTCGAATTTCAGACCGGGCGATGTCTGTGAGTTTATGAGCGTAATACCTAAGCTCCATGCGGCTCCGGCAGAAGGTAATGGCGAACCTCTGCTGACTCTTTCGCCACAACTTTCTCTCACTCTTTCCTCCTGCATCTTGTAGCTCACCTGCGACGGACCGGCGTACCGTCCAGGTAGGGAACCTATACGCCAAGGAAACCTGTAAACTGGCCCTATGAGCCAGACATGCCTCGCGAAGGAACAAACAACAACAACAACAACTTCTTCCGTTACTAATAATTTCTAGATCAATTACATCGACTAACCAGTTCTCCACCAAAATGCTGGCCTCGTGCCAAAATCTAGAAACAATTAGGAGAGCGCGGCGAGTTAGAATCTTAGCGTGTCGGAAAAAATACCTGGTGGTATTTTTCTGCCTTTTTATTTTTTTCTTCACGTTCTGAGTTCTAATCCTGCGGTGATTAATTCTGATTTTCCTCCATCCGGAGTTGATAAAATAAAGTCATGTGTTCGATTCGATTCAATCGCTTGTTCCCTTTCCCGAGATTTCCATCTTTGTACCTATATTAGACACGATTATTGATACTGAGCTAGCTTAATTCATTTCTTAGAACTGACATATTTAGGAAGGTGAGCATAATTTAGTTAATCTCCTGTTGACATTTTATATGAAAAATCTTTCCCTCATATACCAGGAATTATTTTTTTCCGAAGACCATAAACATCACCAGGTATTCATCAAACATCGTGGAAGCGAGTTATAGCTAACGACAATATATTATGCAAATCATAAAATCATATAACACGAAAATATCAGGCACAGGCGAATCTCAAAACAAGAATCGATGCAGTTGTGAAAAAAAAAATCAATAATTTTAGCACACATCCCCATAGTCTGTTGATGTATTGTTGTTCGAATACAGGTCAGCGTGCCCGAGGTACTGCCTTTGGCGAATCTAACGATTATGTAAAGGCTTCGTCTGGTTCTTCCTTTTTTGCGTTGTGGGAGATATCTTGTAATCGGTTTAGTAGTAAGTATCTCTTACATATGAAGGCGCATGGGTCGGTGGTTAGAGCGTCGAGCTTACGATCGTGAGGTTGTGAGCTCGAATCCCGGACCGGGCTGCGTGTTGTGTTCTTGAGCAAGACACTTTATTTCACGTTGCTCCAGTTCACTCAGCTGTAGAAATGAGTTGCGACGTCACAGGTGCCAAGCGGTATCGGCTCCTTTGCCTTTCCCTTGGATAACATCAGTGGCATGGAGAGGGGAAGCCGGTATGCATGGGCGACTGCTGGTCTTCCATAAACAACCTTGCCCGGAGTTGTGCCTGGGAGGGTAACTTTCTAGGTGCAATCCCATGGTCTGTGTCGTGACCAAAGGGGATCTCAGAGTAAGAATCTCCTAGCTAATGGATGCATTTCAAGGAGTTTGATGTGTTGCAAATATTTAGACTAGGATCACAACAAAGGTTAGCTGTTATCGTCATTACATAGCACCCCTACCTCGGGCTCAATTCTTTAGAATAAGAAACTTGTTTCATTGACTGAAAGTCTTCAATGCTAAATGAACAACACAGACAAAACGCAACATAGTAGCCTTCCAACGAACAACCTCAAATAACAGGGTAACTTACACTCTGCTTCGTGTACAACAATTGACTCTGAAGTGAACCACATACTCCATCTCACATACAACATTAAACAAGAGTGACCCACCCTACACTATATGTCATGCACAGTAGTAATCAAAGAAGTGACTCTACAGTCTATCAACGAAGCGACACCCACATTCTATAGATGATACGACCCTATCACATGTTGATATTAGCCTTATCAGAAGCAGAATATTCCAAAATATCAATAACGATCCAAGAAAAATTGCTCCTTAAATTGCAAGTCCAACAGAGATGTAAATACGAAACTAATTGATCAACTTTAAACAATACTATTTAAAAATTCATAATGCCAGTCTGAACTCTATTTCACAGAAAAACTAAAGTAGTTTGAGTGGCTGTGTGGTAAGTAGCTTGCTTACCAACCACATGGTTCCGGGTTCAGTCCCACTGTGTGGCACCTTCGGCAAATATCTTCTACTATATATTTCTTTATTACCCACAAGGGGCTACACACAGAAGGGACAAGCAAGGACAGACAAACGGAGTAAGTCGATTACATCGACCCCAGTGCGTAACTGGTACTTATTTAATCGACCCCGAAAGGATGAAAGGCAAAGTCGACCTCCGCGGAATTTGAACCCAGAACGTAGCGGCAGACGAAATACCGCAAAGCATTTCGCCCGGCGTGCTAACGTTTCTGCCAGCTCGCCGCCTTACAGAATGATTATATTAATACTTATTCTAATTAGTATTAGTATTAAAGATCCATTTGAGCAGTCGGTTACGCACATAATTTAGGTGATAACCTAAGACAGCACTCATCAGAAGGGTTGGTAAGAAAATTATGGCGACGGGTTGCTACTCTTGAAGAGAATGCCCCTCTGAATTTCTCTTATGGGTTCTTCCGTTAGGCTCTTTTCATAACAGATGTGAAACTTGTTGAACTCCTGAACCAGAGATCCGTTGCCGTCTCTGTGTGTGTGTGCACGCGCGCACGGTATATAGTTACAGATTATTGAACGCTTATTGTTATCAAAATTAGTGGATTCTAGAATATTGTTATAATGTCTACGTGATGTTATCAACCGATTATTTTCACCTGAAAGATTCTGTTCCAAACATAATCATAATATGGGACTTTCAATGTGTGTGTGTGCATGTGTGTGTGTGTGTGTGTTTCTTTAAACTCTGCAGGAATTTAAAGACGTGTTGCATTTTGAGACAATGCAGCACATGGCAGAGAAAGAAAGCGAGAAGGAAAGGAAATAGGAGAATGGGATGGGGAGGGAGCGAGAAAAAAAAGGGGGGAACAGAAAGAGAAGAAGAAGAGAGATACGTACGAACTGTTTGGGTTTTCAATCAAACGGTAAGATCATTGTTATTACTACTATTAAACCACACAGAACCAAGCGAAAACGTAAAACAACCCACGTGAAATTAAGAAAGAAACCTAATTAAGCGATCAAAACCGTATAACGAAAACAAAGCGAAATATTATACTTATAAAAGGTGAAACGGAAATGACATTTTTATGAATTTAACGCTACGTTATCACAGCAAGAAGGAAACGAAAGAAAAAGGCGAGAAAGAAAACGAATGTTCTTCGGATTGGGGAAGAGACGGCGGTAAAGCAAGGAAAACAAACGGTTATTGTTATGCAAATTTTTCTTCTTTTTTTTTGTTTCTTTTTTTTTTTTTTTTTTTTTCTTGGACATCGGACACGAAAATGAAAAGATATGTAAATCGCTTTGAATAAATTTACTCCAATACCCGAAAGACAAACATGCAAAGCACCCTGGGATTCTTTTATAGTGTCCGAGATAATAAAAGCGGTGTTTATTCGAAAATTGAAAAATAAATCTTTGAAAAGATCCAAATGGACGCAGCCAACCGTAAACTCCATTATTATGTTAGATAGAAAATATTCTCTAGAAAGTTCCACGGTCTCATACCATTCTCTGCGTCTCATTTGTATGTTTCTGGTTATAGTATATTTCTTTCCTTCCTTCCTTCTTGTCTTTCCATTCTTTCATTCCCACTTCCTTTCTTTCATTCTTTCTCTTCCTTCCTTCCTCCCTTTCTTCCTTCCATTCTTTCTTTATTTCTTCCTTCTTTCTTTCTTTCTTTCTTTTTTTCTCGCTTTCTTTGTGTCTCTATTTCATCAAGTCCATGCTTTGTTTTTCTTTCTTTGGATGTTGTAGTTTCTTGTCATTCTGAGATTCATTTTTTTTTGTTGTTTTGTTTTGTTTTGGATGTCGCTAGTGCTTTTTTTTTTTATTTGTTTCATTTTTATTTTTCCTCCTCGTCATTCTTCTCGCCACTTTCTCTTTTTTTGTTGTTCTTTATTTTGTTGTTTATTATTATTTTTTTTTTGTTTCTCCACATATTTTTCAGACAAGTCCCTCCTAACTCCTTGATGACAGATGAAGCTTGAATAGCAAACACGCCCACAGCAGAACAGTTATCAAAACATATCCACGCATCATATGTGTGCGAATGCTAATGTGTACGTCTGTATGTTTGTGTGTGTGTGTGTGGTGTGTGTGTGTGTGTGTGTGTGTACATATTAATGTATATGGAGCGATATCGTGCTTAACAGATGCTTGGCTGCGATATCAGAGAATGAAGTGGATGATGAATGGATCATCTCCGTGGATAAGACGCTAGTCTACAAAAAACATCATACTAGAATATTTTACTTTAAGAAGTAAAATATTCTAGTATGATGTATTTTTGTAGACAGCAGTGGGTTTGAACCTC
Source organism: Octopus sinensis (assembly GCF_006345805.1). Taxonomy (NCBI): domain Eukaryota; kingdom Metazoa; phylum Mollusca; class Cephalopoda; order Octopoda; family Octopodidae; genus Octopus; species Octopus sinensis. Next base: position 10,076 of record NW_021823972.1, on the reverse strand, counting down.
TGGACGCTGTTGATGGTGATTAGTTCATCGTAGATAGACAGATAGACAGACAGACAGACAAGACAGACAGATCGAC
>NW_021823972.1:0-5000 GCF_006345805.1 Octopus sinensis | reverse complement strand
CGTTCTGCAACTCAGAAGGTAAATATGTTAACAAGCATTTTCAGACTGTGTTTGCTTTCGTCTGAACAAAAGCATACACAAACTAAATAAAATATTAAATGCTTCGGAGAGCAGAATTAGATATATAAAATTATTTAAACATTAGTTTGTACGTTTACAAATCTGCCTCGAACTAATTCTGATGAGGTGAAAATGATCGAAACATCTGTAAAACTGTGAACCCAAAATACCGAATCCTAGACTCCATTTGTCAAAGATAGCTCGTATCATGCTTCTGCTAGTTATCTTAGGTGTCTAGGTAGTCACGAACAGGGTAGCGGGACCAAGATACTTTTCTGGACCTGGCACCCTTGACAGGAACGTCAAGGATGTGACATTCGGAGGTAAGGAAGGTTGCACCAACTCTCGACCAGTATTTATTTCCAGTTGGTTTGATTGTTGTAACGTGAAGTGAAGTGGTTTGCTCAAGGACATAACGCACTGTCTGAACTGGGAGTCGAACCCGTGACCTAACGATCGTGGGGCCAAGCTAGAGACAATGAAAGAACCAACACACATAGCCACTCGATCTGTAGTAAGCAGCATCCAAATCTCTCTCGAAATAAAGCCTATCAGCTTTGAAGAAATGTTTTAGTGAATAATGTCTTAATTAAGCTGTGTCTTAATAAAAAAAATTACTTGGCTTGTCATAACTAGAATGGTTTTGATCATAAAGAGCATTGAGTAAAGGCTAACCTTTCATTAAACAGCAAAATTCGATCCTTGTAGGGTAATATTTTAATAACAAGCGGAATAGGACTTGGTGCAGTACTGTTACAATAAACCTCTAATCTAGTTTCTACTTGTTTCAGGAACATTATGCATATTACAAGGAAAAAAAATGAAATTATGGGCACAAAGTTTTGGACTTCAAATTCCATAATTGGATTTGTTTCTTCAATTATTTCCCCGTGGCTTTTTGCGGAACGTTTAAAACATTCTATTGTCTGTAGCTTTCATATAATCACCAACAATATGCTGAAGTCATCCAACACTTGTTGATGCTATCTTTGTGTTAAGTGAAATTGATGAAGTACTTGCATGTGTCTCGATAGATTTTCGCTTGGTCGGCTTTCTAAGGATTCTCTGACACCAGCAATTCAATTATATTCAAGTAAAAGGTTATAGAGTTGAGAGGCATTTTATTTGAAAAACATTTTAGTTCGTTGAAATGTTTAATCAGATGCATTATGGCTCTTAAACTTGAAAGGATTGTAATGAAGAATACGGCTCGCATTATAAACGATGCATTATTGTAGCGGGTCTGTTACCATTACGATAATTGCATTGAAGAATCTCCGCTTATTAGGGTCGTCCACTCTATGCAAATTCACATTAACCACTGAAATGCAAATAATTTGCTTTATCTAAGATAAACACATGAACAGAAATTTGGTGGAGAGCAGAAATGTTTGGGTAGGAGTTGATTAAATGTATTTCAGTACCTGACCGGTACTTTATTTAATCAACCTTGGAAGAATGAAAGGCAAAGATGACTTAACGAGTTTGAACTCAGAACAGGAAGTGCAGAAATAAATACTGCATGGCATTTTGTCCCGAAGCTCTCACGATTCTGCCACTAAATTCTAATATTGGTTTCAAATATTGGTACAAGGCCAGTAATTTGAAGGGAAGGGAAGGGAAAAATCGATCACATCGACCCCAGTTCCCAACTGATAGTTATTTTATCGACCTCGAATGGATGAAAAGCAAGGTCGACCTCGGCGGAGTTTGAACTCAGAACATAAAGAGGGACCAAATGCCGCTAAACATTTCGCTCGGCGCGGTAGCGATTTTGCCAGCTCACCAATTCTTTCTAGTTTTATTACAAGGCCAGCAATTTAGAGGAGCTGATGATGTCGGTAACATAGTTACCTTGTACGTAACTGGTATTTATTCTATCGATATTCTATCTATTTTTTATTATGAACTCAAGGCCTGATATTTTGTGCGTTGAATTTTTAGAATACGGTTTTAACCAATAGGCATGCAGCTTAAATATCATGGTTTGGCAGGCGTGCCGATATTCTGTAATTTGTTTATATTTATATGCTAGAGATATTTTTAATCTACATCATTGTGTGTGTGTGTGTGTGTGTGTGTGTGTGTGTGTGTGTGTGTGTGTGTGTGTGTGTGGTGACACTATGCAATGTGGTTTTTTTTCATTTCTCATTGGTTGTTCACAAGGGAGATATGTTCTTCCTGTAAAAATTCATTCTTTCGTTAATTAGATAATACATATAATATTTTAATTTTTCTTTTCTTTTTTCAAATATTTATTTTATTTAATTTAATTATGTTTCATCTACGATAATTATTCACTTAATATTTGCTGATATAATTTGTTTCCGAAATGGTTGTATGTCTCTTAAGTACAGTCTAACAAACGGAACAGTTCTTAGAGTACATTGCCAACGAGTTGGAAACGAAGAAAGTAAAGTTTGATGGAAGTTGATAAGAAATATTTTCTGCAAATATTTGATTGAAACGTAATTTGGATTTTAATTCTCTTTGGATGAGGTAGAGACGGCAGGTAAATCGGAAAAGCTTTTCCGATCATGACAATGAGGTAGCAACAACGACCCTATGTCACGAGAAAACGAGTACGATAAGGTCTTGAAATGTTAATGGTCTTCAAAAGTTTATAGCTCTAAAGTAAGCATAAGGAATTAACAAGGATGTCGTTTATCTGTAACTTCAGTCACTAGATTGCGGCCAAGCTGACGCTCCGCCACCAAAGGTTTAGTCGAATTGATAATCGAGTCCAGTACTTATTGTTTTGAGTCTAATATCTGTTTCATCGCTGTCTTTTGCCGAATCGCTATTTTACGGGGACATAAATGTAGCAACACCGGCCGTCAAACGGTGATGAGATAAACATAAATACAAAGATAACACACACACACACACACACACACACACACACACACACACATACACACACTTGAGAAGTAATAAAACTTGTGTTTTCGTGACCACGTGTATGCTGTAGTCTGCAATTTTTGTCATGGACAAGAAACTGGAACAAAGAGCCAATGTGAAATTTTGCGTTAGACTTGGAAAGTATTCTACAGAGACGTTGATCATGCTTCGGAAGGTTTACGGTGACAAGGCAATGGGTCGTACGCAATGTCTCAAGTGGCACGGGCGCCTCAAATGGCGCGACAGAGCCGCAGCTCAATCATAAGTATGCTCGTCGTTTTGGGGGTCTTTTCCGACATTCGCGGTATCGTGCATCGAGAATTCGTCACCTAGAGCCAGATCGTCAATCGAGAGTTCTACCGCAAAGTTTTGAAGCGTTTCAGATGGGGACATTCGGTGTGAAAGTGACTAGATCGTAGAGCGCAACGAATTGGTTTCTTCATAACGATAATGCACTTGTCACAAAGTTCTCCTCACTCGTGAATTTCTTGCCCAAAACAACAAAGTATCACCTCCACACCCACCCTTTTGCTAGATTTAGCATCTGCGGGCTACCATCTCTTCTCCCAGATGAAAAGGCAGCTCAAAGATCGCCGTTTTAACTCTGTTGTCGAGATCCAGAGCGAATCGGAAAACCATTCCCAGGCTGGATTCCAAAAGTGACAGTAATACTGGGACTGTTGTATTGCTGCGCAAGGTACTTTTTATTAAACATAACTAGACCGGGAACATTTTGATACCACCACCCATTTTTATTAAAATTTACCTTCAATTTAGCATTCTGCCTTTTTATAATTTCCCTCTCCTATATATACACACACACACACAACACACACACACACACACACATACACACACTTGAGAAGTAATAAAACTTGTGTTTTCGTGACCACGTGTATGCTGTAGTCTGCAATTTTGTCATGGACAAGAAACTGGAACAAAGAGCCAATGTGAAATTTTGCGTTAGACTTGAAAGTATTCTACAGAGACGTTGATCATGCTTCGGAAGGTTTACGGTGACAGGCAATGGGTCGTACGCAATGTCTCAAGTGGCACGGGCGCCTCAAATGGCGCGACAGAGCCGCAGCTCAATCATAAGTATGCTCGTCGTTTTGGGGGTCTTTTCCGACATTCGCGGTATCGTGCATCGAGAATTCGTCACCTAGAGCCAGATCGTCAATCGAGAGTTCTACCGCAAAGTTTTGAAGCGTTTCAGATGGGGACATTCGGTGAAAGTGACTAGATCTGTAGAGCGCAACGAATTGGTTTCTTCATAACGATAATGCACCTTGTCACAAAGTTCTCCTCACTCGTGAATTTCTTGCCCAAAACAACAAAGTATCACCTCCACACCCACCCTTTTGCTAGATTTAGCATCTGCGGGCTACCATCTCTTCTCCCAGATGAAAAGGCAGCTCAAAGATCGCCGTTTTAACTCTGTTGTCGAGATCCAGAGCGAATCGGAAAACCATTCCCAGGCTGGATTCCAAAAGTGACAGTAATACTGGGACTGTTGTATTGCTGCGCAAGGTACTTTTTATTAAACATAACTAGACCGGGAACATTTTGATACCACCACCCATTTTTATTAAAATTTACCTTCAATTTAGCATTCTGCCTTTTTATAATTTTCCCTCTCCTATATATACACACACACACACAAAATAGGACAAGAAGGCAAAACATCCAGAGAGCTACGTGATACAAAAATGGGACAACAAAACAAACATCCAGATAGACGATAAAAAGAAAACAAGGACGGAGTTTTCTTTCCTCAGTCGAGATCCAGATTATCTTTGCAATCTCGGCTGGGTATATATATAATATATATATATATATATATATATATATATATATATATATATATATATATATATGTGTGTTATAATAAAAATATATGCATTACATACAACATATATGTACGTACCTACATCTACATATAATATACATGCATATATTATATATATATATATATATATATTATAGATATATATATATATATATATATATATATATATATATATATATGCATATATATA